>NC_142129.1:63910553-64213583 GCF_024610735.1 Ursus americanus
AATTTAATATCTGTAGTAAGCAGACTGTACCATGTTCCCTCCACTGACTTCCCCTAAATAAAGAAAAACTTCTACTTGCCTCCCTAAGAGTTCAAGAGTTAATCCAAGAAGAATGGATGTGACAATTAAAAAAAAATTCATATGTTCATCTCTTGTATCTTTAATTAAACCAACAGAGGCTTGGGGGCAAGACCATTTCTTATGTTTAAGTGCCATATGCTTTAGTGGTTACTATGAGAGGCAGTGGGGAGTTGGATAAAAAGAAAAAGCTTTGGAATCAGCCAAATCTGGGATCAAATCTCTTCATTTATTAGCTATATGAACAACAAATTACTTAACTTCTCCATGTCTCAGTATCTCATTGGTAAAATGAGGCCTATGTTTTACCTTCCTTTCAATGTCCTTTCTTGAATAAATGATCTACACGGAGATCCAGACAGACCTCTGCCCTGGACCTCAAGTCTTAGGGGGAACTGTTCTGGCCCTCTTCTAGTCACACCACTCCTCACAGGTGAGAGATCATGGGTCCAAAAGAACATACACACCATGAGCCCACACTTCTGCCACAGCCTAGGCCCTGGGTAATCTAGACCCAGGAATTCCTTGCCTAAACAGAGTAGCATCACCTCCAGGTTCCGAAAGAACCTATTCCCTGGGTCTCACTTGCTGAAGGAATATGAATGAAGCATGGATGTGAGTATTAGGAGGTTGAAACACTCCTCAGAGAAGAGAATGGTGTGGGGGATAGGAAGAGATATGGATTTAGGCTTAGAAGGCGGGATGGGCTCAACGCATGCAGACACATTCTGGCATTAAGTTTGAAGAATCCAACTTCTTAGTTCAAACCTGAATTTCAAGGTCCATATGAAGGTTTATTTGTCAAAGTGGAAGGACAAAATATATTTTATGTAATGGTTTGTTAATTTAACTTATACATACATGGTATATGGGTCTTCATTTATATTTGTTACAAATGAGCCTATCTGTATCTACTACTAATCAGTACTGACATATTCATTTTCAAATATTATCATATTTAATCATATAACATTATCATGAGTTAGGTTTCACTAACCCCGTCGTCCAGATAAAGAAACAGACAAGTTTAAGATACCCTTTTTTCTATCTCTATATCGCTCTCTTCTTAACTCTCGAATATCTGAGTTTCCTCCTCTATCGTATCATCAATATTACTGTCTCCAAGATAATGTGCTTGGAATTCCTAACTTTAGCCCTGATTCTCCATGATCTCTCTTTAGCACCCGATAGTGTTAACAATTCTTCCTTAGAACATCTGTCCCTGCGTCTAAGGGTAGATTATTTCAGTTCTTTGCTTGGCTTTTGCTCTTTTTCTGGCTCTTCTCTTTCTGAATAGTGTCTGCATAAAGTACATGTTCAATAAAAAGTAGCCTTTTTTTAAATCTAAAAAGAAGAGCTTTTACCTGAAGTATAGTGCCAGTCACTCTACTAGGTGATACACACAGGCACAGTATTCCATTTATCCTAACACCACCATAAAAATTGAAGCTCAGAATAACTGACAAACTAACTTGTGTTAGAAGCCTGGCTGCAACACTTTCTAGCTTTATGATCCTGAGTTTCTGCTTCCCCATTCGTGTCATCTTATAACACTCTTTTGAGAATTAAATGAAACTCAGGATATAAAACACACAGCACATGATCCATAGTCAGTAAATGTTAACCCCCTCCTTCCTCCTCCTGTTGCTTCCAAGCGCATATGTGCACACGTTAGTTTTCTCTCTTCCCTCTGTGCATTTCCAAAGACTAAGTCCTTAGTCTCTCGACCTTTCTTTATGTTCCATATCTACAATTTATCACGCTTGTGAACCCAGCTCCTCCAGAAAGGTGGTCCTGAATTATCTGCGTCCAATTCTAAGTGGCCAGGCCTACATCTCTAAGTTTTGCTAGTTATATCTACTCGAGAATCCCACTGCCTACAAAACTGATCCTTTTCCTCACAAAATGAAGAATGGAAAGCAAAAGACCGGGGGTAGCATAAAATATTACAAAGACAAAATTGATAGGATAAATGATAAAGAAGCTAATTTCATTGTTTCAAGCTTGTCTGAGAAAACTACAAAAATTGAGAAGATTCTCATAAATCATGTCCCAAATTTTCTCCCTTTTTTCTTCAGACATGAAGCTCTAATCCTTCCATTTCCCTAACCCACGAAGCCCAAAATCATCTCGTTCCTTTGGATTCTCTCACATTTAAGTGCTCTATTCATCAAACATCTAATTATATACTATCTTCTATTACTGATTTTCATAAATTTACATCTTATCTTCCTAATCATTCTAGAAGTTAAGGCCAACAACCATCTCTTATATTTTTAGTATTCTTCATAATACCGATTGACTACTATTATGAAGATACGGTCAAGAACTCAGAAATCATAAATTAGGATGTTTCAGATTTTTCCCTGACTTGGAAGGAAAAGCTTCTCAAATCAAAAAGGTTGGGGAACCTTCCACATGTAGAAAAAGTGTGACAAACCATGTGTTAATACTTTACAAATTCTTTCCAAGAACTGTGCAAACTTTTCTCCAAAAATTATTTATATTTTCTCATATAGATACTAGTTATTAATTTCTGTTAAGCAATTATTAAAACTATGTCTCACAAACTGTGTAATAAAGACTGATGTGCTGTTTATTAAATTTTAAATAATTTTAAAACTTTTAAAACCCAAATGACAAAAAAAAAAAAAAAAACAATGAGTCTAAAGTTTATGAAAAGAAATGGCTTCCTTCTTTGATTGAACATATTATATTTCAAATTTGGAAAAATTTGATGAAATTACATTTTCTTTAATGTGATTAAAACAGAAGAACTGCAGGGTAATAAAACTGATTTTGATTTGCTCATTTTACCTGAGTAGCTTTATCTTTCATGCATGAAGGGTAATGGACATGAGGATCCCGTGGCCACTGTCCTGTGAGATAAGGTCCTGTTATCGTATCCAAAGAAGAGGTTCGCCTTATTGTACTAGAGGTTCGAACTTGCTGAGATTTTGGCCTGTCCACTATAAAAAGTGAAAAAAAATTAGATTAGTCACTGACAAATGTACGTAAAATTTAAAATTATTTCAACTTTATAGCTTATAGAGAATGTCACCCTGTCGATTTCCCCTACAATATGTATTTACCCTAATAGCTCTCTTATATGACCTGAAATTTGCAGACACTCTCTGAAGGAAAATACATTCACATACTAAATCTTGCATATACTTCCAGGGCTGTCACAGACGCTCTGAAGCCCACCCATTTTAGAGACCTATTTTAAATCTACCGATCATCTTCACTGCCATTACTTTATTTAAGACTCTATCATGTCGCACCTGGACTGCCAGTTTCCTAACTGCCATCTCTGCATCCATCTCAATTAAATCTTACACAGGGCTACCTCTCAACACCACTAAAAAAACCATTTCCATGGTTAACCACTGTCTTTAACTTAAAGCTTGTATGCTCCCATAGACCTCAGTGTTTGAGGTCTTGCTACTCCTCCAAACATCCATGCTAACTACAAAGTGCCAAAGGAACCAACTGCAGTTTCCCAAATGTAAAACACTCCCTTCCCTGCCTCTATACATTTTATTATTTACTGTGCCTAGAACACTCTCCTTCTTTGTTCACTTGACAAACTCATCTCCTAGACCAGCTCAGAAAGGTGAAACCTTTCCCAGTGCTTTTCTTTCTCCATCTCTACCCTTGGTTTAAGATAGATGTGCCCCGCTCTGCTTGCATGAAACCGTAAGTTTGTCCTTCTCCCCAACCAGAACATAAGTTTAGTGTCTAGTCTCTACACACTGAAAAGGAGTCAATGCTCAATACGTGTTTGATCAATTTACTCACAGCTACACAAAAATAACATGTATAAAGAACTCTATATTTTAATTCAATTTCCTCATTTATGTATGAAGAATCTGAAGCCCAGAGGGGTAAAACGGAATTGTCCAATGAAAGAGAACTGCTAACAGGAGACAGAAGTAAAAAGGAAGCAAGATCTCCAGACATTCTTTACCACCCAGTCAGTCTACTATAACAATCTCTACTTCTCTCCATTTGGGTACAGTAGGTACCTCTGTTGAAAATTAAAATGATCATAACAAACTCTATAGTTTCTTTACAAAGAAATTATAGAGGGTTTTTCATATATACATCCCCAATAATTTACCACTGATATGCTTTCTATAATAAAATCCCTTGAATTACAAGCTCCAAGGCCCAGAGTCTTATTCAGGGTTATACCTCACATTGAACTAAAATGCCTGGCACATTCAAACAGTCAAGAAACATTTTTTATTGAACACTGTCCTTTAAATATCTTCCTAAACCAGAATACATAAGTAGTTTATCAGACAACAAAACACAGCATATTTCGATGTTATCATATTATTTACATATCTTAAAACTGCAGTTTTGATTTCTTCTTTAACCCAAGAGTATTATAGAAGATATGAAAATTACAAATTTTCTCCCTATCTTTATTACTTAGCTCTAATTTCATTTCACTGTGGGCAGAGAATCTAGGATGACCTATTTCTATCTACTCTTTACAACTACCTGAATTTTCTTTGTGACCAAAAACATGGTCAATTTTTATAAACATTTCATGAGTTACGGAGAAGATATATTTTCTGTTTTCAGAATATATAGCTCTTTGTCTTGTACATCAACTGAAATAAAAGTATAGAATACAGGAATAATATAATTACCAGCTGGATCTGTCACAGATTTAGAGAAGAACTCTCAAATTTCTAAACTACTATCGAGAACTAATAATACTTTCTTGCAATTTATTGATTTGAGAGACAGAGAGAGAGAGAGACAGAGAGAAAGCAAGCACAAGCACAGAGGGAAGGAACAGAGAGGGACAAGCAGATTCCGTGCTGAGCATGGAGCCCGACAAGGGGCTTGATCCCAGGACCCTGAGATCATGACCTGAGCCAAAATCAAGAGTCAGACACTCAACCAACTGAGCCACCCACACACCCCTTTCTTGCAATTTTTATTCATTTATATTTTAGTTCTGTGTAATCTGACACATACTGATGCATGATGTCTTCATGGTTTGCATAGTTCACCATTATAATCTATTTCATTTATCACTTTTTAAACTCTTTCAAATTAAACATTCTGACTCCCTTTTGCTTTCTATTATAATTTGCCTGGTATGCCTATTCTTTAATTTTCAATTTCTTTTAATCATTCTGTTTATGTGTGTCTCTTGTATACAGTATATAACTAGGCTTTTTGAAAAAAACTTTGTAGTATGCCTTCTTGTAGAAGGTAAATTTATCCCACTTACGTTATTGCTATAATAAATTTAACTTGTCATGTAACTTTTTCTTTCTATTTGTAATGCTGCCTTGCTTTCTTGCCCACTATTTCACTGTTTTTTCCTTCACTCTTCTTATCACAGCTAATATCTACGTAGAGTGTTTTCAGTAGTAGAAGTTTTTTCTATTAATTTTTTAAAGTATTTTTTTCTGGCTGTAAAAGCAATACCCACAAATATTAGCAACTCTGGGAAACATGTTTCTCATAATCTAATTTATAATAATTTATTTAAAATTTTTAGACGTTACCTAAAGTTCCCTCCACCAGGAGGACACAAAAGACAAAAACAGATTATCCCTTAAAACAAAGAGCCAACATTTATAGCAGTACATTACTAAATAAAAAAATGCCCTACATAAAGGTCGCTATAACCGGGAAAAGAAGAACCATTACATGTGAAAAACCTGTGCTTAAACTCAAATTGTTCCAAACTATTAAAATATCGCATGTACTCTACTTATAGCTATTCAAACTCCTCCTAACTTGGAAAACAAACTATAGGGGTCATTTTTATGTTTTATGATGAAGAATCTATATAAATAGGTCTCTTCATCTATATATTTTAATTTATATTTAGTAACTCTTATTATTTATTTTATCACTGGACCTTTGCCTATCACTCTCAAAAGGTCACATGTTCTCTAAGTATCCATTCTCTATGATTAGCTACTTTGTCAGAACTGAGGTCTTCAAGCCATTTTGACTAAGTACTCCTATTGGTAAATAGGTAAGCATGTAGCAACATGTGTAGTTATTTATAAATGCAGTATGTACCATATTACTAATATGCTAAATATTATAAAACAGACAAAACAAACATATGATATGGAATAAAAAATTAAAATATACATGTATAAAAAAATAGAAGTTATGATGTTTTCTCCCTGTATCTCAACAGATGGCCTCACTCATTTCAATGGACCTGAAACTGGGTGCTAGACTCAATGGATAGTTTGGCCACTTAGCTCTAATTTCACGATATTACCCTACTGCTTAATTGTGTTAAGAATGTGTAGACAAGCACCAGACATTACCAACACCAAAACAAATAAAAAGGTCTGCCTTAAAAAGAAAAAATAAGGGCAACACAGTATCCATATCTTGTTACAAAATTCACTCTACCAGTCATCATTTTTTTTTAAAGAAATTAAAGTATATGAGGGAAGTATTTTTTTTTATTAATAATGATTTTTTATTATATTATGTTAGTCACCATACAGTACATCCCCGGTTTTCGATGTAAGGCTCGATGATTCATTAGTTGTGTATAACACCCAGTGCACCATGCAATATGTGCCCTCCTTACTACCCATCACCGGTCTATCCCATTCCCCCACCCCCCTCCCCTCTGTAGCCCTCAGTTTGTTTCTCATAGTCCATAGTCTCTATGAGGGAAGTATTCTCGAAAGGTCCTATTTCAAACATATTCTTTAAAAAAACAAAGATTCTCACCAATGCTCACAACCAGGACTATTTCAAAGACAGGGTATTATTAATTTCCAAATTATCTGAAGTGTAAAAATTCAGACTAGGTTTGAAAATTGGCAAGGATAGTACTCTTCCTGGATATGATTAGTCATAATAAGCCCATCTATCAAATATCACTAAAGCCTTAGATTTAACAAAAGTTTAAGATAAACAATGCAATTCTATTTCAACAAGATGACCTGTTACTATTATCCAAACTATCATGGCAACTAGTTAGTCTTTAACTGCCTCGACATCTAAGCCCTGATTCTCACAACTTTTTATTTCTTTCTTTCATGGTATCATCGCCTACCAATTCAGGTTTTACAATGTAGTGCAATAAGGAAAATCAACACTGGTTTTGCATTATTTATATAGTCAACACAATAAATTGTTTATTTCATCATTATTATTCGTTATTACAGTTGTGATTAGAATATGTGTTTAGTTTTGAATTGGGTAATCACAATATTTCTCTACTAATTATTACAAATTACCTCAATTCAAGTTAGATCAAACAAGAGGACACCTTATGAGCTAGAAACAAGCATTATTATAGACAATCTTTGAATTAATTTACAGCAGCTTGAATAACTTAATAGAATTGCTAAAATATTCAATTATACTTATGTAAAGTATGAGAGAAAATCAATTAAATAAATACTTATTATCATTACTTAAGGTAAACAGGCATCAGGAAAATAGTACCTTCGTAAGTGGTGAAACCAGGTAATCATTACGACTAAAGAAAACTTGCTAAGCGTCTACCATATGGAAAGTACTGTTACATGTACCAAGGGAAATTACAAAACAAGTTTCAGACTTTCTTCAAGGAGTTTATGTACTGGTTGGGGGAGATATGTTACATATAATTAAACTATAATATAAAGCCGTATATGTATGGCAGATGCACATCAATGAAGATTAGGAAGGCAAACAAGCAGATTGCTCAGCAGATAGCAAGAATGATGCTCTCCAATTACACCAAAGGAGTAGCAAGAGTCTTTGCCATGCTCCTTAGCAGTCCTGTTGCTAATACCCATACTTAAATATTTGAAGATAAAATACAGAATAACTTCAGCAAAAAAATATGATAGGAAAAAAAATCACATCTATCTCCAGTACTATCATCCTTATATTAGAACCAGAAAATGACTGTTGATAGCAACAATATGTAAAAAGTCTTCCTCCTTACATTCATCTAAAGGTTGCGCTTTCCCGCCCTTCTTCGCCTCCCTGAACAGAAAGCCACATGGCAGCAGCAGTTGGTAGGCCTGGGGCTCCTCGGTGTACCTACTGAGGACTGTACAAAATAATTCTGCTCTCTAACAACCAACTGGAAATTCAACTTTAAAGTAATAATAATCAAATAGGTTTAAAGGCAAGAAGCTATATATTAGGTAATCCTGAATTTGAATAGCAGACTAAGCATTGTTCAAAACAGAGCATGCTTAATATCTACCTGCCAGAGCAATGTAACATGATGTTAAATTAATTAATTTGTTCCCAACAATTTTTACTTTAGTGGCAATGCCTGAGGATTGGCTGGTTTGTGAGTTTGGAAATCTCATGCCTTGAGAAGCTAATCTGCAGGGGCGCCTGGGTGGCACAGCGGTTAAGCGTCTGCCTTCGGCTCAGGGCATGATCCCAGCATTATGGGATCAAGCCCCACATCAGGCTCCTCCGCTATGAGCCTGCTTCTTCCTCTCCCACTCCCCCTGCTTGTGTTCCCTCTCTCGCTGGCTGTCTCTATCTCTGTCAAATAAATAAATAAAATAAAATCTTAAAAAAAAAAAAAAAAAGAAGCTAATCTGCAGTGGAAAACAAAGTAAAACTTTCACAAGTTAAAAAAAAAGTTACTGAATATTGGAAACTTAAAGAACTTTAGCTACAGAATAATATGAAACAAGCCACCACATCTTCCAAACTAACTTTACTAAGTGGCAAAGATGATACAATATTTTTGAGTGCCATCATGTAACCACACAGAATGTAAACCAACACACAGAATAAAAAAGTGCTCACATTCTTTCTTGGGCTATGAACACACTCTAACCTTTTCATACTACATTCAATCTACATAAGCAAGTAAAAATTGTCAATCCTCTGTGTTTAACTTTCAATTAATGATTATTAGCCAAAGCTTCCCATTTACACTTTTTACACAAAACACATCTAAACTTAAAGCATTTAAATAACTATTTAAAACTTTTTGAAAAAGAGCTATTACTCCTTCAACCACTGTGTAACAACTATAATTCCATGAAACTTAGCCCTTATAATACCATGAATTAACTGCTTCTTACTTTATTCAAAATCCACCATTGATTACAATTGTAAAGAATCTTCAAACCATGCAATGAAGCAAAATGCTTAAGACAACTAAGTACTAATCCAATATTTCCAGTTGTTTGTATCACAGAACTCATGAGTTTTTAAAATGTGACATTAACAGTGCTAGCCAATAGTATCAAAACATACATATATAATGATATTTTGTCTTAAATTTAAGCTTCTGAAGCGTGTAAAATCTTTTTATCATTTAACAGTTATCATAGTAAAACTGTGTTTATCACTTAACTTTGTTAACATTCAAAATGAAAACAGTCATTAAGTCCCATTATGGATGTGTGTGTGTATGTACATGCCTTAAATTACCTAGTATTGATTAGAACAATGTTAAAAAAGGCTTTAAAAAATTGGCAATGCTTTTCAGCCACTACAACGTTAACACCTGGGCCCGTCTGAGAAGTAAAAGCAGCAGCTTTTTAGTATATCATCTAGAAATGAGATCTTGGGAGATCCTAGAATATAAAGACATTAAGACCCTCAGGCAATTCAATGGTGGACTAAGCAATGGAACCCAAGGATGGGATCCTATGTGGCTTTCTGTATAAGGAGTACCACGGAGCTTGTTAAAAATGCAAGTTACCGGGCCATACTCCCAGAGATTCTAATCAAGAAGTTATAGGGTGGAACCAGGTATCAACATATTTTTTTAAACCAAACCAGACTGAATCAGATGTATCAAAAGGGGATCCTAAAGCAATGCTTCTCAAAGTGTAAGACTTTTGTTAAATATGCTCATTTCTGTGCCCGATTTCTTATCAATCATGTGAAACTCTCTGGTGGTGGGATCAAGAAATCTGAATGTTTAGTAAGCATCTCAGGTGACTCTTAATGCTAGTAAAAGCTTAAGAATCTATGTCTGAAGGATTGGTACTAGATCCTTTGGAATTGTAGGTGCTCAAAAATAAAATCCTTTTATGACAATAATTTACTCCCACTTAAAGGCACTGAAAGTTTGACTACATATACCTAAGGAAATATCTTACTGCAAAAATATCACCCAATTCTTTGAAATCTGCTCTCAGCAGCTAAACTTCTAGAATGTAATACTTTTTATTTTTATTTATTCTTTTTAGAGAGAAAGAGTGGGCACAAGTGGTGGGGTGGGGAAAGGCAGAGGGGTGAGAGAGAGAACCTCAAGCAGGCCCCATGCCCAGCGTGGAGCCTGGGGCTCGATCTCACAACTCCGAGATCATGACCTGAGCTGAAATCAAAAGTCTGAGGCTTAAGCACCTGAGCCAACCAGGAGCCCCTAGAATCTAATAAATTTAAACACTCATCATCTCCTTCAAAAGGTCACTTTCTAAACTTAGTGCCAGCCATGACATAAGAATGTTCAAATTTTAATACAGAGCACTCTAGGCAGAATGCTTAGGGACCAGAAAGATGAGATAACAAAGTTCAAGACAGCTTCTTTTGGACAGAGACCTTCCCACCCAAAGAGGGCATTTTGCATGCAAATAAAAGTTAAGTACAATAAAACCTACTTCCTGAAAAATATGAGGAAGTCTGAAAAAATATATTAAGTAGGTTCCCTTAGAAAATGAAAGTGCCAGAGCAAAATTAAATGGAATATATAAGCAAAATGAAATTTAGATTTTAATAATTTGATTAAAGTATTTAAGCCTGTTTATTAAACAACCTTTACCAGAAAAACAATGAGCTTTTCATGATGTCTAACTTAACTCATCCATATTATAATTTCGATCTTCATCACTGAAATCAAAATAACGAATTAAGTGAGCCAAGACTGAAGACATTAAATTGCCTTTCTTCAATTTGAAACAGTACAGTCCTAATCTTAGTGGAGATCAAGAACAACCATAAATAAATACAGGTTGGAAATATTCCTCCTATTGGCTCACCGAAGTTAACCATAATTTGCTAAAGATCTATTCTGTTATCAAAGGTTTGCTTCAGTATTTCTGTAATAAGACCTCTTCTTTGAGAAATACAGTTTTAAATTATTATCACTGTCAAAGAGTTTCTCCTTGACGAAACTTTAGTCAGCCTCCTCTGAACTCTTCTCAGCTAGGCCCTAACTTTTGGGCTTCCATCTTTACCTCTGCACTGTCCAGGTTTGAAAAGAATCCCCCACCCTCAATTTCTGATCACCCTGATACCTCATCAGGTTCCTCAACCTCCACCACCCTCCATGTGATATCTGATCACCCTGGGCTACCTTTAACAAAATCCTGTGAGGTCTGTTGAGCCCGAATCCCTCCTTACACCAATGTTTCCTTCCTCCGTAGTAATTTTTCATTCACTAATACTCACCCTGCTCCTTGCCTAGAAATCCCCACTCGTCCTTGTTGTATTCAGAGTTTGAGCCCAATTTCTCTCCCCCACTCCAAAACTTCATTGTGGTCGTCCCTACACCTATCACAATAGTCTCTTTGAATGAAGTTTGCCTTACCTTTCTTTAACAAGTCTCATAATTTTTTTCTATAACATCACTAACATTGAGTAATTTCCTTCTTACCTGACAGTTATAGAGAATGATTTTTTTTTAAAGATTTTATTTACTTATTTGACAGAGAGAGAGAGAGAGACAGTGAGAGAGAACACAAGCAGGGAAAATGGGGGAGGGAGAAGTAGGCTCCCCACTAAGCAGGGAGCCTGATGTGGGGCTCGATCCCAGGACCCTGGGATTGTGACCTAAGCCGAAGGCAGAAGCTTAATGACTGAGCCACCCAGGTGTCCCAAGAATGATTTTCAAAATAAATTTGCTAAAAAAAAAAATTTTAACTGTATAACCAATAATTTAAAAATGTAGAAAGGAGACTAGTATACTTCTCTAGCCAATCTAACATACATTAATATTGGTCATCTAGAAAAATTATTACAAGATTCAGTTTTCCAAAATCAGTATAGTCCACGCACTTTAGCCTTTATGGGTCTTTCTTCCTTGACATATAAGAATATGAAAATACACTGGTCACATAAAATAAAATCATCAAAATTAAATGAACTTCAGGTAAGAGAAAGGAAGGACACGAGATCTGAACATGCTATCTGAAATCAAACTAAAGGGCAAAAATTGAAGCCCTCTTAGTGTGGGTAGATTCTGAAACACTAATCAACCAGACCTGGAATTTTGCCACAGAGGCAATCTAGAAAACATGCAGAAATGACCATATGGCTGCCCTGCAGAAATCTGGAAAGGAACCAATCAAGAAGTTGACAAGAGAAACAAACATGCTTCTGACCAAATGAAGCCTGACACAGCCTGAGGTCTGTCAAGAAAAACAATTTTTAAAAAAATGTAGTCATGCAGCCATTTAGGAATGACTCTCTGGGTTATAGCTCACTCAATCAAATTTGTGTCAAATGGCACATAAGTTGAGATAAGACATTTGGAGAAAAGCCTTCAGCTTGTTTTCAAAGGAAACCCAAGAGAGTATCTTCTGAATCAAGGTTATAAAAAAAACTTCACTAAGAACACCATAAAGCCTGGTGACAAGCAGTGGAAGAATACACAACAAAGTAAGATGGAGCTCTGACATATGGACTACATCTACAGAGAAATTACATACATGGCAGATAAGATGATGAAGATGTTTTAGTTCATTTTTTTCTGGTTGACAAAATAATAGTCCTTTAAAGAATCTTGGAGAAGTCATAATTAGAAGGTTCATAAGCTTATGAACTTCCAATGAATTCAATTCATAGATTCCAAACATCTAAATCCATTATGACTAATGGGCTCAGACATTAAAGAAATAATCACAAAGTATTAGAAACTATAAAAGAACCAAAATAAGATGGTCAAAGATGGAAAGTAATATTGTAATTGAAAGGAAAGCAAGAATTCTATAATCATAAGACAGAGTATTCCACAAAATTTTGTTTTAAAGAGCAAACTTCCAGTTAAAGCATTGGAAGAACTTGGAAAAAAATTTTTTTTTGCATTATTAAAGATTTTATTTATTTACTTGTCAGAGAGAGAGAGAGAGCACAAGCAGGGGGAGTCTGAGAAGCAGGCTCCCCACTGAGCAAGGAACCCGATGCGGGGCTCAATCCCAGGACCCTGGATCATGACCTGAGCGGAAGGCAGACACTTAACCAACTGAACCACCCAGAAGTCATAGCACTTGGAAAATTTTTAAACAAATGAGGTAGATTCGCTATTCTATCCTAATTTAAAAAGAGAAACAAACAAGTCCCTCTTTAATACCTATCATCCAGTTAACCCATTCTCCCACCCACCTCCCCTCCAGTAATGCTTAGTTCATTCTCTATAGTTGAGTCTTTTTTCTGATTTGCCTCTTTTTTTTTTTTTTCCTCCTTTTTGGATGAGCACTGGGTGTTGTATGTAAGTGATAAATCACTAAATTCTACACCTGAAACTAATATTACATTGTTTGTTAACTGAAATTTAAATAAAAACTTGGATAATGAAAGGAAAAAAAAAAGGAAAATAAATGTTATAAAGTGAAAAAAAAAAAAGGCTACAATATGGATCATATTTTGACCACAGTATAACAAACAATATTACTGATGAACCTTTGATTTTTAAAGTAGGAAATAACTTCCCCCAAATTGTGATCTATAACAAAGGCATTTTTCTTCAAAATTTACCTTTTCATGAGGGAAAAGGAAGAAAGTCACAAACAGAAAAAAAATCCATCCATCTAGAAGAGAATACTACTAGTATTCTTTTCAGCTACTTTTATTTGGAATATATGTCCATCAATACGGTAATTCTCTCTCTCTCACACACACACACCCTCTATATATATGTCCAGGAACAGTTTCACTTCATAATACTAACCTCTTATTTTTTATTTTAGCATTATGGAAGGTTTCTAATACATGTAGAATTTTCTGTCCATTAGGTAGAGCAATAAATCCATATTTAATATTCAAGACAGTTCTTCATATAAAAGTTTTGTCAAAACATTCCAAAAGGAGAAAAGATGGTAGCAGAAAAGATTTTAAAGCTCCATGTGACAACAGAGCAAAGGAACTAGCCAAACCAAAGACTCAGGGACAGCGTCTGCAACATAACAATGTCACAAAATAGCCCCGCAAAAACTCCAAATATAAGTTAATAGTGACAAAGACTCAGAAATTATCCATCATGTTTTCAGCATCTGAGAGGCAGCAGAGGGAAAGTATGTGGGCTTCTGAAGATCCTGAGAACAAAAGAACACCCATCACTAGAAGGTGCATGTAAAGGGCCAGTCTGAGAACAGTAGCCAAAACTGGGAGAGCGTTAGACACAAGTGCAAGAGGACACCAACTGAAGAAAGTCTGAAGTACCAGAACTATAGGAGTAGTCTCAAACCTAACGAAAGCTGCTTCCAATACAGAGTCCAGTACGAAAGAGAAATTACTGTGAGTCCAATCTAAACTGAACATTACAGGGACAACACAAGCAAAGCAAAGGGAAAGCTGAGATAAACTTGGGGAAGGTAGTCAAAGGGAGTGATAACAGAAACAAGAGATTTTAAGTCATTTTATAAGAACGAGAAGTGAGAATACTAGAGTTCTGAAGCTAGAAAAGCTGTCCTGAATGTGGTATCCCTCTTAAAAGTACAGGAAAATTAATTTCACTTAAATTGTGAGGGAAAAAAAAGAGCAAATTAATCCCACATAATTATACTAGGAGGGAAAATGGCACAAGGAAAAAATGATGGTCTATGGACAATGAAAGCATGCAAGAAAGACATGCCCATATAGGATGAAAATTGTAAACTAATAGTTCAAAACTAGCTAAAAATCTTTTTTTTTTTTTTTTAATGATAGAAGCAATGAAAACTCTCAGAATTAGAAAAACTCAGAAGTGATGTGTTTGAGGGTAAGGAAGATATAAAAAGAGAGGTGACCAAACTCAGGAAAGACTCAGAAAATTTAAAAAAATATTTATTTCAGGAATGAAGACTACATTACAAAAAGCACAATGGGCAATACCTTAACAGAAATAGAAATAGAACATAAATATAAAATAGAAATTTTATAATTACAAAAAAATAAAGAGATCAAAAGATTTCAAGAGAAAATGATTAATATGTAACATAAGCAAGATGGTCTAACATGTTTAATAGGAGTCCCTGAAGGAAACCAAAGCAACTAAACAAAAACAACTCAGTTGAGTGTCTGATTCTTTTGATTTCGGCTCAGGTTATGATCCCAGGGTTGTGAGATCGAGCCCCATGTCAGGCTCTGCCGCCTCAACATGGAGTCTGCTTGAGATTCTCTCTCTCCCTCTGCCCCTCCCCTCCTGTGCTCACTCTCTCTCTCTCTCAAAAAAACCCCCAAAAAACAACAAAAAAAGTTAAAAAACTCTAAAATAAAAGTATGTGTGTATGTATACACGTGTGTGTGTGTGTGTGTGTGTGTGTGTGTGTTTATTTATGTATCTGGAGAAAATTATCCAGAACAGCCTACATTGAACATATTTTAATAAAGCTAAAGTGACCTGCAAGTATTAAAGGCACAGATTAAAAACTATAGCTGAGTTCTTGCTACATAAAGTATGGAGAACGTGAGGAATATTGTTCCCATGAGTTTTTTTTTTTTTTAAGATTTTTTATTTATTTATTTGACAGAGAGAGAGACAGTCAGCGAGAGAGGGAACACAAGCAGGGGGAGTGGGAGAGGAAGAAGCAGGCTCATAGCGGAGGAGCCTGATGTGGGGCTCGATCCCATAATGCCAGGATCACGCCCTGAGCCGAAGGCAGACGCTTAACCGCTGTGCCACCCAGGCGCCTCTCCCATGAGTTTTTCCTGAAGAATCTACCGAAGACTAAGCTTCATACAACCAACAGCTTGGAAAGGAATTAACATAAAAACTGCTAGGAGGTATGCGCCATTCAGGTAGTAACTCTGAAAGGAGAAGGGAGCAGCAGACTGCCTAATATTGCTCAGGCAAGTCTTCTACCACTACATGAAATAATGACCAGAGGAAGATCTGAAATTCACATAGTTATCCTCTTAGCACATTTGAATCTAAGACTATAAATTTACAGAATAGCTGCAAACCAAATGTGAGTTATTCAATTCCTTCTAAAACCAGATACATATATTTTTAAAATTTTAATATTCTTCTAATATTTTGATTGTGTTGACTCTGAGAAAAATTGATGCTAGCCTTAGATAATTACACTTTCTTCCTAGGTCGCTTGGTAAAGAAATGAACTGTTGCCTAACTAACGTAGAGGGGAAACTACCTGAAATGGAGCATCCACAGTCACTCCATTGACAGGATTTTTGCCCATCCCCTCCCCCTAGAGTAGACAATCACAGAGTCAAGTTTTAAAGTGCATCTTATGGAAGCTGCAGCAAGAACCAGGAAGGGATCAATGGACAGGAGTTCCTTTTACAGGAAAAGGTAGAGTTTACCACGAGAAATGGAATGATAGGGCAATGGACTGAGGGGTTTGGAGAGAGTCATGTGGACAAGACTGGATGGAAAGAAGCCTTGAAGAGGACCTTCTCCTTGCAAGGGGCTAAATCTAGAAGGGACAAAAATAACCAGGCTCTTTTCACACTACCCCGCCATCTACTGGGTATGTCATTAAAGAACAAAGAGTCTTAAAATAATTTTCAAGGCTGAGAAAGAACTGATTATGACTACTAACATTAAGGGATCAAGGTCTTATCACTACTAAAAAAGGAAAAATTATATCATGTAAAATGAGATCTTTAGAAATCTGCATGACAACTGTAGTTCCCTGGATTCTGAAAAAGCTTCTGAAAAAAAAAAAAAAAAAAACCTACCAGCATTCTGACCCCTTATTTGAATTAAGAATGAATATGACACAAAAAGCACTGTAGTCTCCTAGACCACTAAATATTTCTTCTCATGATATCCACACTGAAAATTCATAAAATTCTAAATCCAAATATATTTTAGCATACAATTCATAAACAAAGGCAAGATTTAAGCACTTAAATCTAAGCTATAAACACTTTGCTTACGTAATAATAACTACAGATTAGCTCATAATAGCATAATAACAGGTTAACTCCATGGTTAATCACAGAAATTAAGAGTAAAGGCCTAGAAAGAGAGTTAACTGCTTAGTCTCAATGAGATATGACTGCCAGGAAAGCAAATTTACTGACGGTAGGCAAATGATAAATGGAAATCTGTACTGGAATGTGTGTGGATATCACTGATCTGATTAATGAAAAAGAATCTAATAAATTAAACTTAGTTTATGAGCTGTATTTTCTCTCATATTGAGTCCCCCAGTCCAGCAATGGTGAACATGTCATTGACTGGCAAATACACAACTAACTACACTTCTCTATAAGCCCAGAACCAATCGGCTGAACAGAATGAAGGCTTCAGAAATAAGGAAACATAGATGTTTATTCTAGCATTTACTTTCCTAAATATTGACACCAAAGAATCAAATATGTAGCTGTGAAGCAGCAGTTTATCCAAAATTGGATGCTTCATTAAAGTTGGAAATGGCCAAAAGCTGCAGGAAACATCCTGAAGGAAAATGTCTTATACAAATGACACCTTTGTAGAGGCTATGGAGTAAAACAGAACATGGTAAAAACCAGTTCTGTGTTTGCATACACAGAACACCTTCCACCTCAACAATTCTACAAATATTGTGCATAAAGGGTTGCCAGGAAATGCTGCCAAGGACTGAGAGCAACTTGAGAAAAAATAAAACTACTAGTGGCATGACTAAGTGCAGGGGAAAAGTGTCATAAAATATTTTAGAATAGCATCATATTTTATTCCTCCAAAATAGCCACAGAACTGGCCAGAATCTTAGTCAAAAATAGTCTATTGATATTGATTGAACTGTACTTCAGTCAAAGTGGCACTGCCTAGGACCTACCAATGGAATAAAGTCAAAGTTTCAGAGCTTATTATAACAGATTTGAAAATTTTTTCCCTGAAATGATGAAATAACAATGTTCAACCCAAGTGCCCAAGAACTGAGTGAACAAGTATCAGACTATAGCTTTGGATACAGGTTGAATCATTAACAATACCTGAATAGAATAGCTGGGGCATTTGGAATCAAAACCCTAACAAACATCTCCAGATACACTGGAAAGACTCATCTCAATGTGGGAGGAAAACCAACCCACACTCCGCCAATTACACAAAAAGGTGGGTCAATTGGATTTATATTTCCCCTTTCTCTACATTTTTTCCCTCTATACTTCTGGTTAGAATTTTTAAAATTCTGGGGTGCCTGGGTGGCTCAGTCAGTTAAACGTCTGACTCTTGATTTCAGCTCAGGTCATGATCTCATCATCATGAGATTGAGCCCTGTGTTGGCTCAGCATGGAGTGTGGAGCCTGCTTAAGCTTCACTCTCTCTCCCTCTGCCTCTCCCTAAAAAAAAAAAAAAAAAAAAAAAAAAAGGAATCTTTAAAATCCCTCCTATGTACTGTTGACATACAACAAGTACTGAACAATATATGTTTAAACATTATGAATAATGCAGTTAACTTATTTTTCATGGAGATGTCAAGTCACCCACTTACCTTTCTCTCTTTCCACCTATATTTTGGCTACTGTACTTTCACTTAATGAAAGGAAAGAAAAACCCAATACCATTCACTAATCTGTTTAATTTGTACTGAGTTCGTACTTAAATGATTCATGTAAGACTTACCTACCAGAGTTTGATTCCTTCCCACCAAAAGTAAGGCTTTTTTCTCTCTTGCTCGCTCTCCTTTTCTTTTCTTTTTTGTTTTGTTTTGTTTTGGTTTGGTTTCTCTAACACCTAGCACAACTACTCAAGAAACATTTGTTGAACTTGGGATATCATTTATCCATCTTCCCTTTGCCTTTATGAAATAAATATTTAAAAACTAGAAATCACCTGGCATATATTCTGGACCTCTTTACTAAAGACTTTGTAGAAAAGCCTCAAATAGAGTAGCTCCATATTTCCTTTAAATATTCTGTATGTGAGGCTCATCTAAAGTCATTGTGAATAAAGTACAAGACAGTGACCAACTAACTCAAATTTAGGTCCTACTGTCATCCTTTTTTCCACATTTATATAAAAGACTAAAATTTCTATGCTCAGATATTTCACAGGTAATTAAAATAGGTTCATTCAATACAAAACTCTTGATACGGTGTATATTCAAGAACTATGTTTATATGAAGTAAGACCATTTAACAAGTACACTAAATTTCTTGTCCTGCCAAGCACCCTGGGAGACCATGGACTTATTTTTAGAAGGCTACCATTGTTGAAAACATCTCGGGACTTTTTTGAAGATGGTCTTTTAAAACTGTAAAATAACAGTAGTTACAGGATCTTTAATTAGTGAGAATACATAGCAAGTTACATAAAAATACATTCTATGAAGGACACACAAACTTGATACAGCATCTCTTGCATACTGACAAAAGTCCTGATAATAGTGAACCCCACTTGCCAAAATGTTGAAACAGATGAGGAGAGTAGATCTTCCAAGGCGAATTTTCAAAGTGGTTCTAGTAGTAACAGCTGGTGGACCACCTTTCTTTAAATTCTGAGATGCAGGGGCGCCTGGGTGGCACAGCGGTTAAGCATCTGCCTTCAGCTCAGGGCGTGATCCCGGCGTTATGGGATCGAGCCCCACATCAGGCTCTTCTGCTATGAGCCTGCTTCTTCCTCTCCCACTCCCCATGCTTGTGTTCCCTCTCTCGCTGGCTGTCTCTATCTCTGTCAAATAAATAAATAAAATATTTAAAAAAATAAAAATAAAAAAAAATAAATTCTGAGATGCAGTAAAGTTGGTAGCACCAGCATCTACAATTATCCTTGCAGATAGTTTGGGCCAGATTTTACAATCTCACTAATTATTATCATAAATTATCACCCCAAGTAGGGTAATCTAACTTAATCTAATTTAAGGTAATCTATCTCACCCTACCCTGACAAGGAACATGTATTCAAAGTATGGAGCTATAAAAGGATAACAGCATTATCAATAAAAAGTGAGTTCAGTTTGCAAAGAACACGAGGTACACAACGGATGGTGACGGATGGAAAGAAGCCACCAGATTCAGGACATAATTCAAAGGATACAGTGATGACCACGATAGGAGAAACGAGGGAGAAGGAAAAAGTCAATGATTATGCTGACAGGAAGTAATAACTTAACCCAGTGATGCCCTGGGTCTGATAGTCTTAATCAACGTTGTGTTCCATAGCGCCAATAAGCAAATACAAGAAATCATTCAACTCCATTTCTGTACCAAATCTCTAAGTTTAAATTTAATTCATTTGATATTCTTTACCTTGATAACTGTACTCCTAATTGTATCTTATTACATATGAATAATTAGAGCGTGTGATCCAAATTTGGAATTATATTGGGTAAAAGTTATTAATAAGTTATTGTTTTTCTCTCAGTAGCATAGAAAAATAGGCCACTTTTTAAAAGCATGTTAACTAAGAGAGTATGATATATTCTACCCTGTGAAACACAGGTTGAATACACTTTATTTTCTTTTAAAGATTTTATTTCTTTATTTGACAGAGAGAAAGAGAGAGAGCACAAGCAGGGGGAGTGGGGGAGGGAGAAGCAGGTTCCCCGCTGAGCGGGGGCCCGATTCCAGGCTCGATCCCAGGACCCAGGGATCATTACCTGAGCCGAAGGCAGACAGACGCTTAACCAACTGAGCCACCCGTGCGCCCCGGTTGAATACACTTTAAATTAAAACCTTTATACAGATGGTAACAAGAAGATAAAGAGCAAGAGCAAAACATCCAAATACAGTTATAATAAGTTTTAAAATATCTGGATATGACAACTTGCAGAATGTAAGGGTAATGTCTGTTTCAATTTGCAGGTCCCACTTAGAATACCCTCTCCTGTCCAAAGAAATGCAATTACACCTTTCAGTGCTTGTTTAAACTTTGAATTTAAATACCAACATAATCTCTTGCTCAAAAATCACAAAGCCAACTTCAGCAGAGAAAATTATCATACATTTGTTAATAAAATTAAACTGCATATAACTGGGTTGGCATTCTAAACTATGTTAGGTGATTTAGAAAAGGGAATTTATATTTGGACTGATTAATTTGTTTCTCCAAACCAACCCAACAAGCTTATTTTTTACCAAATAACCCTGAAGTAAAGAGTTTAGTCAAAGAAGTCAGCATTTAAGACATGCCTCCAGGAAGGAAATATAATTGTAACATGATAAACAGCAAGGTTCCCCATAATCACAAGGAAGATGTTCAGAATTATACCTAGTTATAGGTCCACTGCTTTCATCTTACATGAGATAAACCAAATCTCTAAATCACTACCACTCAGTATATTGAAAGTACTTAAAGGATTATGAAAAGATGACCATGAATCTCTGCTCTGTATGGAGAAATTATCAGGAGCCAGTGACTACCCAGTAATTGCTGATAAAGGAATGTGAACTTTAGGGACTCCTCTCTTTTACACACTTACACACACACACACACACACACACTCATAACCATACTGTACAGACCTTCGAAATAAACATATTAGTTGGCTAATTAATTCCCTGGTCTTTAAGTATATAAGGAAACTTTAAGTTAAAATCAGCCTGTAGTATTATACAATTATAAATAAAATCACAATCCACAGCACTAATCATATTTCTAGTCTAATTATGCTTACTTATTGCTTTATCTTCCTGATATTAGTAACGGTAGAAGGTTTTGTGAAAGTTTTTCATGAAGGAAGAAATACTTCCTCCATGAAGCTGGTTAGAAACAGTATGCTAGGAAATTATAACTGAATAACTTCTTTTTATAAGGACAAAATATTCCAGAAAAAGCCCTGGAATATTTATCTAATTTAAAAGCATATCTTTCCACAGAGAAACATGAGACATAAAATCATTAGTGCATATGAGTTCTTTCCCTTTTAGAGGTCAGTTGAATACCAAATTTCTTAGACTCTTTAAATTCAGACTAGAAAGGGAATGGAAAATATCTATTCATGTTCATTTGTAACAACTTCTTAGGATATTAGTTAATTCTGCTAAATGTCAGAACATTTTATGCAGCAATGAGAAATTATACTATTCAGTAATATGTTTTTACAACCTCAGATGAACCTCAACCTTGTGTAACTGACTTCCTAAAAAGTTTGTGTAAATAACACTTTGGTAAATTGAATAATTTTACTTGCACATAAGTTAGACATTCTCTAAAGCAAATAACTACCCCAAAATCCACTCTACAGTTAAAAATTTTTTACATTATAATGCAGCACAAATTAATATGTAACTTACATTCTCCTTACTTGGAGCTTCGTATAATCATGATCTTTATGAAAGACTATAAAAACATTTAGAATTTTAACTGAAAAAGCCCACCGAATTTGGGGCATGATAAGTTTAGTTTCTCTAAGTGTAACAGCTTTAGAAGCTGATTCCATGGAGCCTCAACAGGCCAAAATTCATTTAACAGAACTTTCAATGTAACTTAGAAACTCACTCTGTAGAAGTATATTCTCCATCTTTCAAAATGTGGACTGTCCTGACATCATCCATCCTTGTCCCACCTATTTCTACCAGCAGGAGCACCCAGATCCCATTTCATGTGAAGGTTTAAATCAGTGTTTTTCCAACCTTATATACTACCACTGAGTGATAGGCCCTAAATGAAGATAAAAGCCATCTGTTCCCTAAACATTTAGGTATTTTAGAAAATGGCAACACAAATGTAATCTATTAAGTTTCATCTTTGCCAGATATCTACAAGGCTGCATATCATAATAATCATTGTTCAGTGATTTCAACCCTCATATACCCAAAACAAATCTCTCGCAAGTGTTTGCTGCAGGACCTTCTAAGAACCAGCCCCGATGCTCCACACCGGAACACTAAAATGACAAGGTGCTGTTTTGGTGAAGCACGCACATCCACCAAACTTACTCTGAATACAGAGTTACAGAAACATTAAGACAGTGTTTGGATGAAAAATCGTCACTAAACTGTGGAAGCCTCTCGAATTGCTATATTAACTATGGGAATGATACAGCGAGTCTAATAGAAGATTCAGCTACCATACTATATATTTACTTTCTTTTACAATTTGAGGCACTTAATTCAAGAATGGAATAATATTTTTAAATGACACAGCAAATATTAACAATAAGTTATTTCATTACTTTTCCTGTGCCTTCCTATTTTCTAAAATTCCTATATACAATTTTACATGGTTTATTATATGGTTATATTCAGGGATTATAAGAATTTCTTCAATGTTCCACAAGCAACATTAAAAAAAAGTCGACCCAGAACATACACTTCACCTAACATCTGTTTTACCATGCGATTAAGTGTAATACTTACTCCATTAAATGTGACTATCTGTATAAAGATGTTATTTTTTGATCACCTGGCTTAGTACAAAGTAGAACAGGACAACTGTCTTAAAGATTAACTAATATAACCAAATACCAATACTAAAGACTTTAAGGCTAATAATTCTTTAAGATAAAAACTTTTACAAATAGGTAAAAACGAAAACTAAATTCTGAGTATAGTAAAGACAAGTCATTGTACATTCAACCAAGATATCAATTAATGGTAATACAACATAGGAAAAGCTTATTTTCCTTTCTCTTCTAGCTCAGTAGCAGCAGATATTTAGTCAAAACCAAGTTGTACTCATTTCAATAGTCTCACAAGACACCAATGTCCAGGTATTACCACATATCATTACTACATACCACTACATTTCTACACAAGAAGCCACATTCAACAATAAAGTTCAAAATACCAAGAGGGTATCTGTGTATATGTGTGCACAGAAAGTGTCAATGATGTAATCCTAGGCCAACTACAGCAGAATATTATACATCCATAGGAATACAACTTAGACCTAGATATATTATAGAAGCCACAGAATGAAGGTCTCCTAGCCTTCATCTAATGAAAGAAAAACACATATAAATAGAATATTTGGTATTCAACAAATACTGAAAAGCTCAACTTAACTTAGAAAAGCAAGCAAAGAAACATAATAATTCATATGCGAAGCCCAAAGCTCAGAGAAAACAGTGGGTTAAAATCTTGGCAGATTTTAAATGAATTGACTTTGTTGAAAAATATGAACGTGAGCACATCAACTGCACCTAGAATATGTATTCTGTAAGGGTCAGAGTTCCTCAGATACAGTAGGGATTCAACAAATATTTGTGTAAAAAAGGGAGGAATTCCAGTAGTTTTACTCACCAACATATTGCCAAAAACTAGTTCAGTAACTGAAACATTTCTTGAATGAATGAACAGTTATCATGGAAATTCCCATTAAAGCTACATTATTCTTTCGCCATATGTTAACCAAAAAGCCAAAGAAAAAGCAAATGTGACTGAGTAAAGGTTTTGGGTTTTGTTTTTGTTCTGTTTTGTTTTTTAATAAAGGGTCACTATGGCATGTAAAGGATTTTAAAATGTTTTTTAACCTTTCTGACCAAAATATTGAAGAATATTGTAGCTTTTTTCAAAAAACCTTATTTCTAAGCACAGTCTAACACCCCACTTCTAAGAAACTAATGAAACTGCATTTAGCAATGTTTGCTAACCTCTATTTAGTTAATGCTAGACAAATAATCTAACTTACAGCTGATTCTTTTCACAGCAATATATCAGATTACCTCCAAAAATACTTTAGAAGAAAATGACATTGTCACAGAACTCTCAAAGATACTGTAAATATATTTTGTTTACAGACTACCAGCTCATATACAAACAAATCTATATTTCACTATGATCTTTTTGTACCTTCATGGAAAGATCACTTCAGAATAGCAAAGTTTTTTATGGCTAGACCTGATGTAACCCTGAGCAACTGAGCCCTACCAGTTTTTATTATCTTCTAAGATAGAAATATTACTTCACTGACTCAACTTATAAATTGATGTATTTAACTAGAAAAGTTAATATAATTACAGAAGAAATATCATTAAAAACTCTATCCATCACAGACTCTATACAACACTTTCAATATCATAAAAATGAAAATATCATTTCTAATGTTACTTATGAAAAGACTCATGTTCCACACTGACTATTAAAGAGAGCTTACAATAAGCACAAATGACACCGAAAAAAAAAAGCCAAATCACCATGGAAGATATTATTAAAATGGAGCTCAGAATATCTTTTCTGGATAACATCAGCAAACCCAGAAAAAGTGAAAGAGCCCAGGAAGTTACAAGTTGAGAAGATAGTGCACCTTGTTGCTTTGCCATGAGAGTGATATATAAAAAGGTACTACCTTGAATGCTGCTAAAATATCAAAGGATGGCAAGAGTAAAGAATCATGTTAGGGATGAATGGAGCCTTATGATGCTTTATTAAACATGTAAAGCTTAAACTGTCAAATAAGAAAATACAAAAGACCTTACTCTATCTTGATTCTGAGAATTCATACAAAAGGCAGTTTAAAAAAAATGAAATCTAAATTCTGCTTTAACAAAGTGGTAGATCCTTTAAGGACCAAGAGGAAGGCTTACTAATGGCATAACAAGGTTTTGAAATGCTATGACATTCTTATATGCATACCTGAGGCCTGAATCATTGGGAATACTTGCAACTATTTTAAGTTCTGTAGACCCTAGAGTCTAGTCCCATTTAGCTTTCTCTTCACCCAACCCTCTAATGCTATTTTTGGCCTTTCTATGACTTAACTGTATAAGCAATGGGATAACCCATTATGCATGCTTTCCTGTCCCATAATGCACTGGGTTCCAAATGCAACTCTCAGTTAACTTGAAGTCAGGATTTAGAGAGTTATATGGGCCCTCTGGGCCCTATGTGCATGCTGCCTGACCTTGGGCAAATTACTTAACTTGTCAGGATGTCATTTACTCATCTGTGAAGAGAAAATACAAAAGTACTCTACACTGGGTTTCAGTGAAGACTAGTGGCTGACATAAAAGCTCAATAAATGATCATTTTACTAAGAATCATCTAGTCTATACAACAGTAATCAAAACAGTATGGTACTGGCATAAAAACAGACACATAGACCAATGGAACAGAACAGAGAGCCCAGAAATAAACTCAGATATATGGTCAACTAATCTTTGACAAAGGTGCCAAGAACACACAATGGGAAAAGGACAATCTCTTTAATAAACGGTGTTGGAAAAATTGGATATCCACATGCCAAAGAATGAAACCGGACCATCTTTTTACACCATATACAAAATTAACTCAAAATGGATTAAAGCCTTAAAAATAAGACCCAAAGCTGTAAAACTCCTAGGAGAAAATATAGGGAAAAATCTCCTTGACATCAGTCTTGGCAATGACATTTTGGATATACCCCAAAAGCAAAGCAACAAAAGCAAAGATAAACAAGTGGGACTATAGCAAACTAAGAAGTAGCTGCAGAGCAAAGGAAAAAAATCAATAAAATGAAAAGGCAAGCTATGGAATGGGAAAAAATATCTGTAAACCATAGATTTGATGAGTTAATATCTAAAATATACAAGGAATTCTTACAAATCAACAGCAAAAAAAAAAAAAATTTTAAAATTAAAAAATGGGCAAGAGTTGAACAGACATTTTCCCAAAGAAGACATACAATGGCCAATGGGTACATGAAAAGGTGCTCAACACCACTAATAATCAGGGAAATGCAAATTAAAGCCATAATGAGATACCACCTCACACCTGTTAGAATGGCTATTATCAAAAGATAAGAGATAAAAAGTATTGGAAGGATGTGGAGAAAAGGTAACACATGTATGCCACTGGCGGGAATGTAAATTGGTGGGAATAGAAAACAGCATATCTATGTAGAAAACCCGAAATACTCCACCAAAAAAATGGAAGAACTGATAGATGAATTCAGCAAAGTGGCAGGATATAAAATCGATGTACAGAAATCTGTTGCATTTCCATATACCAATAATGAAGCAGCAGAAAGGGAAATAAAGGAATCAATCCTATTTACAATTGCACCAAAAACCGTAAGATTCCTAGGAATAACCCTAACTAAATAGGTGAAAGACCTGTATGCCGAAAATCATAGAACACTTACAAAAGAAATTGAAGAAGGCACAAAGAAATGGAAAAACATTCCATGCTCATGGATTGGAAGAACAAATATTGTTAGAGATCTATACTACCCAAAGCAATCTACACATTCAATGCAATCCCTATCAAAATAACATCAGCATTTTTTTATGGAGCTAGAACAAACAATTCTAAAATTTGTATGGAACTAGAAAAGACCCCGAATAGCCAAAGTAATGTTAAAAAAAGAAAACCAAAGCTGGAGGTATCACAGATCCAGACTTCAAGCTGTATTACAAAGCTGTAATCAAGACAGTATGGTACTGGGACAAAAACAGACACATAGATCAATGGAACAGAACAGAGAACCCAGAAATTGACCCACAACTATATGGTCAACTAATCTTCGACAAAGCAGGAAAGAATATCCAATGGAAAAAAGACAGTCTCTTCAGCAAATGGTGTTGGAAAAATTGGACAGCACATGCAGAAGAATGAAACTGGACCACTTTCTTACACCATACACAAACACAAATCCAAAACGGTTGAAAGATCTAAATGTGAGACAGGAAACCATCAAAATCCTTGAGGAGAACACAGGCAGCAACCTCTGTGACTCAGCTATAGCAACTTCTTACTAGACAAGTCACCGGAGGCAAGGGAAACAAAAGTAAAAATGAACTATGGGGACTTCATTAAGATAAAAAGCTTCTGCAACAAAACTAAAAGGCAACTGATGGAATGGGAGAAGGTACTTGCAAATGACATATCTGATAAAGGGATAGTACCCAAAATCTATAAAAAACTTATCAAACTCAATACCCAAATTATAATCCAGTTAAGAAATGGGCAGAAGGCATGAACAGACATTTATCCAAAGATAACATACAGATGGCTGACACATGAGAAAATGCTCAACATCACTCATCATCAGGGAAATACAAATCAAAACCACAATGAGATACCACATCACACCTTTCAGAATGGCTAAAATTAATAACTCAGGAAATGACAGATGTTGGCAAGGATGGGGAGAATGGAGAACCCTCCTACACTGTTGGTGAGAATGCAAATTGATGCAGCCACACTCTGGAACACAGTATGGAGGTTCCTCAATAAGTTAAAAAGTAGAACTACCCTATGACCCAGCAATTGCACTACTAGGTATTTATCCAAAGGATACAAAAATACTGATTCAAAGGGGCACATGCACCTCAGTGTTTATAGCAGCACTATCAACAACAGCCAAATTATGGAAAGACCCCAAATGTCCATTGGCTGATGAATGAATAAAAAAGATGTGGTGTGTGTGTGTGTGTGTGTGTGTGTGTGTGTGTATAGAATGGAATATTACTCAGCCATCAAAAAGAATGAAATCTTGCCGTTTGCAATGATATGGATTGAACCAAGAGTGTATTATGCTTAGAGAAATAAGTCAGTCAGAGAAAGACAAATACCATATGATTTCACTCATCTGTGCAATTTAAGAAACAAAACAGATGAGCATAGGGAAAGGGGAGGAAAAATTAAGATAAAAACAAAAAGGGAGGCGAGAGACTCTTAAAGATAGAGAACTGAGGTTTGCTGGAGGGGAGGGGAGTGGGGGAATATATTAAAGGGTGATGGGCATTGAAGAGGGCACTTGTGATGAGCACTGGGTGTTATATGTAAGTGATGAATCACTAGATTCTACTCCTGAAAATACTACACTATATGCTAATTTGAATTTTAAAAAAATACTGGAGGGAAAAAAAACAGTATAGAGGTTCCTCAGAACACTAAAAATAGAACTGTCATATGATCCAGCAATCCTTCTTCTGGATATATACATCCAAAGGAAATGAAATCGGTATCTTAAAGAGATATCTGCCCTCCCACATTCACTGCATTATTCACAAAGGCAAGATATAGAAATAACATAAATGTCCATTGATGGAGGAATGTTTAAAGAAAATGTCACACACATACACACGCACACACACACACACAAATATTACACACCCTTAAAAAAAAGAAGAAAATCCTGCCATTGGCAACACAGACGAACCTGGAGAATGCTGTACTAAATAAAATAAGCCAGACATGGAAAAACAAATACTGTATGATCTCACATGCAGAATCTAAAAAAGTCAAATTTATAGAAGCAAAGAGTACAGTGGTGGTTTCCGGGGTCTTGCAGGTAAGAGAAATGGGAAGACACAGGTCAAGGGTACAAACTTTCAATTATAAGATGACCAAGTTCTGGGTAAATAATGATGAATACTATATAGCACGGTGACTCTAGTTAATAATACTGTATTGTATACTTGAAATTTGCCAAGAGTAGATCTTAAATGTTCTCATCACACACCAAACCAAAAGGTAACCATGTGAGGTGATGGATGTGTTAATTAGCTTGACTGTGGTAATCATTTCAGTGTATACATACATAAAACCATACTGTACACTTTAAATGTACACAATTTTATTTCTAAGGTATTTCTTAGTCATACCTCAATAAAGCTGGGGGGGATACTTAAAAAATTATCCAGTTTAGTAACTTTACTTTTCCTTTCAGAATTTTTTCTCTACATAACCAAAATCTTAAAAATCCCACCTCTCACTTTAAGATAGAGAAAATAAAATGCCAAGAAATGGTGACTTGCTGTAAGTCAAATGTTAAAACTGGAAATAGAACCCAAGTCTCTCAGTATTTTCCAGTATACCTTTTTGTTTCTGAGACTCTTAGTACCATTTAGAAAATAATTTGGCCTTTAATGTGACAATTCTGGAGAAAAGAGCTAGGTTATTCTATTAAGGAATAACATAGCCACACATTGCTTCGTTCCACCTTCATCAGAAAAAAGATAATTCCGGGGCTCCTGGGTGGCTCAGTTGGTTAAGCATCCAACTCTTGATTTCATCTCAGAGTCATGAGACTGAGTCCCGCATCGGGCTCCCTGCCAGCCACGGAACCTGCTTAAGATTCTCCCTCTCCCTCTATTAAAAAAAAAAAAAAAAAAAAAAAGACAATCCCAAAAGCAAATTTATAGAATCAGTTATAGGGCAACTCTAGTTGTCAGTCAATGCTCATTCAATCTTATATTCAATACTCTCTGTAATAATTATTTTGTTAGGTATATAAGTATTAATAAAGCTAAATAAGTCACAAGATCACTTATGTTGTTTGTTCTGCTTAAGAAAACAAATGCACGATACTTTCAGAAAATATTTCATCAAATAATTTATTTTTTAGTAACGTAAAAGTTAAAATTACCTATATGGACTATTCACGAAAGTTCTCCCTATGGTTATACTGGCTAAATAAGGAGTTATTACTGTCAGTAGGTGGTAGATTTTTGATCTTTAGTAGCATTAGGCAGCAAGTTGTAGCGGTTCATGAAACATTCAGATGTTTAGTAGATTTCTTAGTTCTAATGACTTGCAAGACAATTTTGGACACTGACTATGCCACACAATAATGGGTTTCACTAGTTTCTTTCATTCATCCTTATTTTTGGTGAGCCATCATTAAGGTGCACCATGGCAGCACTTCATTAAGTTACAAACCTTCACAGTTCAAACCCACAAATTGTAGTGATAACTAGTTAGCTCTTGGGAGGGCTGAATTAACCTAGCACCAGTTGCTGAGACAATAACTTGAGACCAGTCTCTGCTTAGTGATTCCTGAAGCATTCATTAGTTTACCACCATGTGTAACTAACTTTTAACATTCGTGGAGAAAAGTACTTCTCACTATGATTCAAGGACAGCACAAATTCTAGATGGGAGGAGGGTCAGAAAAGTCAAGTTCATATCCCTGAGCCCTCAGGAAGAAGGATTTCTCACTTTCTTGCCCTCTCTCACACATGCTTATACTTTTCTTTAAGAACAAATGGAGAAATATGCCCAATCCATATATATCCTATTCCAGTTACATTCACCATTCTGTGTCTTACATGTTTAGACATTCTGAAAATGTCAAAGCATAGCCTAGCACAGTGTAACAGTGCTGTGAAAACAGAAAACCTATTCTTTAGTAATTCTTTTAGCTCAGAAATCACAGCTGGTCACCAATATCTGAGTCTTTTTGAGTTAGGAGCAACGGGATAGTTTTGTGAAATAAGCACTAGATCTGGAATCAGAAGATTTGCACTTCAAATGCACTTTCTTACAAATGAACATATATATTACCTAGTATATAAAAAGCACTAAAATGCTTTCTTCCTTTCTACCTACAACTAGAGACACAACATAACATAGGGGAAGCTACTCAGGTATTCATGAACTTACCTCCTCCTGTTGTTTGCCTCAATAACATTCATTTGAAGTAAACACTAATTAAGGGTATCTGCCATGTTTGTCCCTACTAAACTGAAATACTGGAGAAGTATTTTTCTCTACAATTGTTCACAATTTAAGTAAAATCCTTATTTTCTTTTTAATCTGTTTTGCAGAATAAGCATAAAGCTTATTCTTTCAGAATCAGCTGGATGATGGGTGGAATCGTGGTCCACTTAAGGGGTCCAGATAAAGGGTGGAAGGAACTTCTGGCTCTTCCACCAGTTCCTTAGGCTCTCCATATTAACAGATGAGTAGTGTTCTCTCTTTCCTCCACTTTTGGCAAACTCAATTAAAAGACTATCAGTCTCAAATTCAACCTCTTGTTAAAATACAAGTATAAAGGACAGAAACAGCATCAGTGGTTTGTTTTCCTTATCATGTAATAACAAAATTATATATTGAAGACAAAAGACAACAGCACCAGGTACAGGTGCTGTGGAAAAGTCTGTCTTGGTGGTGGTGTCCAGCAATTTAAGCACTGGAGAAAAGACTGAACTAGAATTAAGAATATCATGACTGTTGGGGCGCCTGGGTGGCACAGCGGTTAAGCGTCTGCCTTCGGCTCAGGGCGTGATCCCGGTGTTCTGGGATCGAGTCCCACATCAGGCTCCTCCGCTATGGGCCTGCTTCTTCCTCTCCCACTCCCCCTGCTTGTGTTCCCTCTCTCGCTGGCTGTCTCTATCTCTGTCAAATAAATAAATAAAATCTTTAAAAAAAAAAAATTAAAAAAAAAAAAAAAAGAATATCATGACTGTCAGTATATACTCTTTGGCAGACTATTAGCAACATGTGAAAGTTTGGATAAAACAGGTTTCTAGAAATTTGTTTAAATTTCAGACTTAAGAAAAACCTTCTCGTATTAGCCATTTATTGAACATTACCATTTATTTCCATTGTTATTCATTGCCATGGAGCCCAATTATTTCTTTGTTTTCTTATTCATATTTAGTCTGCATTATCACAAATAAAATAAAGACCACAAGCATGTCATTACCCTTCAGCATTTCCCAATGCATAATTCCTAATTTGCATTAAATCCTTGAAGAAATGTACACTGCAGTGAATGATGTGTCCTTCTGTAAAAAGTACTGTAAACAAAATAATTTTTGGCTCAATATATACACATAAAACTATACAGTTAAACTGACCAAAGTGCTTTTATATATCTTAGGTGTGTGATACTCAATATACTTAGCGTACAGTATTTGAGAGGAATATCATCTTTGAACATAAGACAGTAGTTTAAGAACAAATAACTTTTATAATTTCACTCATTTAAGTGAAGTAGAAATCTTATGCACCATAATTGATGGGAAAAGCTAAATAATCAATGCTGCTGATACTTAGTGCAGTTCTCAAAGGCCTAAAACCTTTCCCAAAAATCAGTATTTGAAACCTGTCATTTTAGGGAAAAAACAAAACAAAAAAAACCCCACAACTTTCAACTATTTTTACTCAAGTACAGGAAAGCTTTGAAACAAGTTCTTCTAAGCATTCTAAGAAAATTAATTTTAAAAGAGGGGGCCATGGGAAGGACCTTAATTTCTAAGAATATCAGTCTGAGAGGTAACTTTATATGAAGAGAATGTCTGAGTATCTCAAAAAAGTAAGGAGGAAAAAAGTAATTAAAAATGTTGCATTCCACAAACTGAGCATAGCATAAAAATGACTCAAGAAGGGAAATTTAATGAAAAGATTAAAAAACTGAAACCAAATTGATTAAAACACAAAGACATACACGCACACATTGCATGAAGTCATTCAACATTACATGCTGGCTGGCTTTGTATTTTCTTTTAAAATATAATAACTTCTTAATGCATAAAACAATAAAGCTCTCAATAATAATCATGAAGAATTCTAATCAAATTTCACTCTAGAGTTAGTAATCTGCTAGCATAGTAGGCCTAAATAAATGTTATGTTAAACCAGGAATCAACACATGCTATTTTCTATAACAGGAGCCATATAAATTACAAGCTCTTCTATGTTTGTTTTAAACTAGATTTGGTACACTTAAGAACAAGCAGTATTCTCCATCCAGAGTACTCTAATGCAACTGATTTTATATCTTTTGGAATTTATAATTCATCCTAATGCTCAATCTTTACAAAAAAAACCACAATAGGATCTGCAGTTGCTACTTACTATCTTCTCTTGCATAGTAAAATTGTGAGCATTTGCTATGTTTCTAAACCCACAGGTTTTACTCTGAGGTTTTAGAAAGAAGCAACTTTATTTTCTTTTGGTTATTACTCATGATTTTAGCTTACAGATTATTAATTTTTAACACTAACATCCTGCTATATTCTCATTTGAGTTGTTCTATTTATCTCAAAGGTAGACTTTATGTATTACCATTACAAAAAAATAACTATTTGCATAATACTTTATGATTTTACATCTATTACAAACACATCACAGGGAGCCTGAGGATGCATTCAGCAGCTTGTCATTCACCACTTCAAGACCCTTCAGAAAGAAACAAGGGGGAGGGTGACATTTTGCTAATGGCAGAAATAAAGAAATGAATATAAATAACAAACCTTGAAGTTTTAAAAATACAAAAGAAATTTTAAAAATACAAACAAAAATATGATCCACATGCATAAACGAGATAGTTTTAATTTGTAAAACTCCAGATAAAGATGTATGCATCTTCTGTTATGATACCTTATTAAATTATCTAAAACTGCGTTACAAAAATAAAGGAAACTACCATCTTGTTGACTTTTATAAATTAATATATTAAAATATGATTGCACCTCTTTACAGAATTCAGCTTTTCCTCAGCTTTGTGAAATAATCTGAGTATCATTTCTTTATTACTACACTTAACCCTATAAATATGCATATTAAGAATGTTTAAGAGGGAAATAATAATGATTCAACATGTTTAGAAATCATGTTGTTTCATAATTTCTTCTTGGTAGAACAATTACAAAGAAGTGTTTAAAGCTTCTGTATTTTCTTCCATAACTACCAGTTCAGATAAAAAAAAAATACTGAATGCTCAGTTATGTCACCTCCAGTCTAAATGCTCACAGCACTTGAAGCTTTTTGTAAACAATATGCCTCTATACTAAATACATATCCCTTGAACCACCACCTACTTAACATTTTTAAATGTAGTTTCAAATGCAGCATAACACCATCTTACACACACACACACACACAGAGGAGTGTGCAGAAAAGGAAGGAGGTGGAGAGCAAGAAATGGAGCACGTTGTTGTTTTCATTCATGCAGTATAGTGATGTCAGTGTCTGCAGCAGCAGCAGCAGTGGCGGCGGCAGGAGCCTTGACCTGTGGAGGCTAAAATCCACTGAAGTCAGTACCTCGCAGGATTCAAAAGAAACTGAGTAGATAATGTTTGAAAAATTGTTCAACTGTTCATGGTATGGATTTTAAATGGCTAACTAAACAGAATAGATTAGTTGCACAGTTTTAATTTGGGTAGAGAGGAGCAAGGCTGGATGTGGAGAAGTAACATAAAGGTAATATAATCAGGGAACTGGGGGCTAAAGAGCCTGCATTCAAAATCGCTTAAATGTAAGAACCTGACAAAACCACCTGGTGTTAAAAACAGCAGAAAACCCTCTTCTATTCCCAATATAAGCTCTCTGGTGATGCAAATCTGTTTGCTGCACAACCAGACTCAGAAAAGTGTTTTCATCATGATTACATTAAAATTGCATTAAACTCAGATATGCCACACTACAACAAAGAGGATAGTTTAAGCCTGATCACAAATTTCATTAAAACTACTTTATGATGGACCATGTAATTCTTAAGCAATTAAGGCTTTTGAAGGATGCAGAAAAACAAGTTGTACTATGATGTGTTGTAAGATGTTAGTGTTTATCAACAAAAGGGGAGGAGGCACTAGATGGCCATTATATTGTTGCAGCAACTACTCTTACTCTGCCCACAAAACCCTCTGTACACAATCAGTCTGAAATGGTTATTTTATGGCTGTTACATTAGTCCCTAAAAGAAAATCCCAAAACTCAATCTATGCACTGTCGAAGTTAAATCACTCAAAATTTCTCTAACTGCTGCCTTCTATTCGTTCTTTTACCTCTCATTTCATATAGCTCCAGAAAATGTGCAAGGGAGCTGCATATGGCATTAATCTGTTAGAAAATGGTGGCCTTTTCTATAAAATACAGCCAAAGATGTGTGTTCAGTTGTGGTCATTATTAGGGCGATCACGTTGTTTTCATTCATTCATTCAGGATTTGCTGGAGGATGTCAGTTTCTGCAGCAGCTGGCTTGACCTGGGGGAGGAGTGGGGGAGCAAATTCCTCCTGGTGCATACAGATTACAGGAGGTATTTCTTGGTGCTCATGTACACATACCACTGCACTACATCCTACTCTGCCACACCATCAAGTGGTCTGAAAACAAGTGCCTTAGCAACATGCTAATTACCAGCTAGAAATATTAAAAAAATAAACAAACACAAAAACACCAAAACTGCAATCCATCATAACATAATCACTTTCTCCAAGTCTAAGTCTTTCATTAAAAAGCTCCATTTAAAAAAAAAATTCCACATACCACATCAACGTACAGAGCTCCACAGTGTTTCCCTTCCAAGCAGAGAGTTTTCCACTCGGTATGATCAGTTGTCTCCACAATGCTGCAGGAGCAGCATCTGTAGCTCTAGCCTGGTATCTAATTATATTAGCTACTCTACTCTCCCTTATGAGCTTTAAGTCCCTGTTTTGGCTAATCTTCCTTTTCTCCCTCAGGACCCAACTAGATCATGCACTGTGTCCCCAGACATAAACAAAACCAAACCAAAACACAAAACATTAAGAGAAGCCGACAGCATCCACTAGCTCACCATTACCTTTGACACCTAACAAAAAAGAAACTTGAGATCCTTTAACAGCTCAACTGAACTGTTAAGTGTGCTTAAAAATGTAAGGAAAAAGTGACCAAACTCCACAAATAGGTCTTTAGAAATTTACCATGAAAATCTTGAGTTGGGCATAGACGATTTTCAGTGAAGTACTGCTCTGATGCATATGACTATATAAAGTCGAAAAAAAGGAGACCAAAAAAAAAAAAAAAAAAAAAAAACCCCCACCAAAACACTATACACTTGAATTGCATACCCAAAACTGTCTCCTCTACACACCCAACAGATATCCTTATATCATAACTAATGCCATCACCCTTCCAAAAAAGAAGAAATATATATACCCCAGAAGTCACAGACACCTTAGGAACTTTGTAGGAAAGCACAAAGAGGCTGTAGATTACAACCACCACCTTATCTGCTGCCAGAGTTCGTGTGCGTGTATTTTTAAGTGTTTCGCCCAGCTCCTCCTTCCCCCGCTACCAACAGCAAACACATGAGTGAGCTAATCAGCTCACAAACTGAAAAACCTTTCGATGCAGGCGAGTGATGGAAGATAAAATCTGAGGGGCGGCATGTGGGTCAAATAAAAGTTGCTTTGCAGTTCGCTCCTCCAAGCCCCGCAGCGACCGCAGGGAGGTGAGGTTCCCAAAGCCACTTTCACACCTTCGATAATGCACTAGCAAAGAGAAGCCCGGAGAGGCTGAAGTTTCCACGGAGGGAACCGTCGGGGAAGACGCAGCCCGGGAGGACGGAAGGGTTGGGCTCGCTACCTCTGCACACCGGCGAGCCGGGGCTCCGTCTCTCAGGTGAGTTGCTCCTCCGGTGGTTCTCGGGGGACCGTCTCGGGCGGCCCTTGGCCCTCGGCGCCTGCTCGGTCGGGGCCGCGGCCGGAGGCAGCGTCGGGCTGGGCGGGCTGGGGCCGCGGGCCGCGCCGGGGCCCGGGAGGTTGCCCAGCGAGGCGGCGGCGGCGGCAGCGGCGGGTGGGCGCGTGGGACTGTGCTGGCTGCCCCGCAGGAGCTGGTAGGGCACCGTGGCGCGGATGGGCTGCAGCAGCCGGCCGGCTCCCGCAGCCGGGGCGCAACCCACGCCGCCGCCGCCCGCACCGTTCCCGCTTCCCGCAGAGGGGGCGGCAGGCGGGGAGCCCGCGGCGCTCCGCCGCATCCTCTGCGGCGGGGGATGAGGGGTCTGAGAGGAACTGGAGGAGGAGGCAGTGGACATGGTGGCTCCGAGGGCCCGGGACGACGCCGGCCGACACGGAGGCGCAGAGCGGGAGGCGCGCGAGCGTGTGGGAGCCGGCGCGATAGTGCGTGCGAGTGTGTAAGGGGGAGGGGCGGGGGTATCGGGGAGGAGGAGGAGTCTCTCGGCTCCCCCTTCCCAACGCGCACCCCCGCCGCCTCGGCGAGGGGGGAGGGGAAGGCTGCGAAAACAAACGCCCAACGGCCCCAACCGCCGGGCCGGGCTCGGTGTGGCGGTCACGACCGGGGCCGCGAGGAGCCCGGAGCCGCCACCGCCCCGGGCATCGCGCTGACAGGGGAACGGGGCAACAGTCCGGATCACGCAGGCTCGGGGGCCGCTCGCTGCCTTGCAGGGCTGCACGCGCGGGATCGCCCGGCAACTGCAGGGAGGGCCCGAACCCCTGCTTCGGGGATCGGGACAGGAGGAAAGGGCCTCGAGGTGTCTGGCTCTCCGCGGATCCCGCGCCACCGCAAACACCGCCGCCGCCGCCTCCGCCTGCTCCTCACTCCAAATGGCAACTGATTCCCCACCCGCACCCCGCCCCCGGCACCGCCTCCCGGCGCTCGGACCCGGCTGCTGCCGCAACGAGCGTTCCCATTGGCTCCGCCGCTCTCCACCAAAACTCGAGAGATTGGTTGCAGACTAGGAGTGAGAGGAGCACTTGCCAATGAATGTGGTGCGTGCTACTTTGGAGGCGGGGCGTGAGGGAGTGGAAGAGTGAGGAGGGGGCTGGCTGTGCGCGCAGGGAGAGGCGTGAGAGTTGACAGCCTTTGAGGTGAGAGCAAGAGTTTGACTGAGCTGCCCTAAGAAAGTGGGTCCGTGCGTGTCCTGCGTGTGCCCCGACACCCAAAGACACATGCACACCACGGTAAGCCAGTTGCGAGGGCTCCACCCTCCTGCGCCGATTGTACAACTTGAGATAGACGACACTTAAGGCTAAATTTACTTTGCAAGTACACCTGTTCTTTTGGCACGTTTTAGAGTTGGAACCAGAAAAATCCATCCCTTCCCCTCTTAACTTTAGTAATGTGAGTTTTTGTGGCAAGTAGACTAATTGATCAAAAGAATTTCAAGGCATCAAAAGCAAGTCTAGAATCTGGATTGAACAACGGGCCAATATTTTTATAAAAGTCTATCCTTAGGTTTGTAGTTATGCTGTGAAAAGAGAATCAAATCTTACGTTCCAAGACAATAACTGAATTGCAAGGGTTAACAAGGAATTGTACATCATTACACCATCCGTTAGATATATTAATGGAGGGCACCCTGTTGCCTTTCACCAGAAGCAGATGACCTCTTGGGAGAAATAAATACCAGACTTAATGTAACAATCCACTGTGGTAAATTTAGTTTTTATATTGCAGTGAAACTGAAGAGATATGAAGATTTTGGATGACTATCAAAAACCTAAGTTTACCCCACAGTAAACCAAGGTTTTAAACCTTATGCAGAAACAATTAATTTAAGGGTCTACATCAGATACTCCCCATTAATTTCCATGAGATAATAAGAGAGAAGTAGGTTATCAGATTAGTTTGCTCTTGGTGTCTGCCCACACTGACAAGCTTCCTGTGATTTTAGGTACTATATGCAGGGTTTAGTTTCACTTAGAGGAGTCATCCCTCTCTGCTTCCTTGTGCTGTCAGTCCAAAAACATACTAGCTTCTGTAAAAAGTAGATGAAACCCAATAAAAATTCAAGAATTGCATCCAGTACTTCCCATTAGGAACAGTGGTAGTTCCTCACTTTATCACACACTAGAATAACAGCTAACATTTAATAAACATTCATCACGTGCCAGCCACTGGTCTAAGAATGTTTTATGTGTTAACTCATTTAGCTTTACTATAATCCACAAGGTAGATAGTATTATTATCCCCATTATGTTCTCAGCTAAAGCACAAAAAAGTTAAATATCTTGCTTGAGATAACGTAGCTAGTAACTGGGGAGCTAAGAATCCAACCTGGGTGAACTAACTTGAATCTGTGAGTAAGCTCCCTATTCTAGCACATCACAGCCTAAAGCTGTGGACTACATGATTGGTAGAGTATTTACAACGGTCCATGAATGTCCTGTGTGAGATAAGTTCCAATTAGTTCAAAAGAAATTTTACAAGTGAAGATAGCCCACTACCTATGTTTTTCTTTCCATGATAACAGTGTATTTTAGTTATACATAAAGTAAATACTCTCAAATTTGGTGTAATTGATCTATTACGTTAGTTTTTCCACCTGAAATTAAAGACTCTTCATTAATTAGGAAATTGCATTCTTTCATGAGGAAAAAGTAAGTGTCTTCTTTGCAATGACTTTTTTAGAATATCAAAAACAAAAACCTTGACAGATTATAATATATGAAGTTTTAAAAAAAAGGCTGGTAAATTACTAAGTTGTTGATTTGATTACAGCATAGTTTCATTATAGAAATGTCCTTTCTGGCCACTCCTAAATATAAGTATGGAACGACCTAAACACATTAGATTACAATAATTCTAAATTTATACCAAGCCACAGTCATAATGATCAATTCTTGATTTGGATCTTAAAACCACAGACCTAACCATATTTTAAAGGCTTTCTATGTCTTTCAGATCTACCATGGCCAATTAAACCAGGCATCTAAAGCAAATCTAAACGACCCCCACACAGAACTACTATGATCTTAAAATCCTATTTTCAGTTACTTAAAAGTCATCATGACCTATTTAGCAAAGAGAAGCTGATTGAACATCCAAAGAAATCTTGGCCGTCTCTTAAACCTTTGTTCTCATGAAATAAGTACTGATCTTCATGGAGATCTTTGGAGAATTCAATCTCTAAACAAATCAAAGGTGGGCTAAAATAAACTAAACCCTACTTTCAAATGTCCATTTGTTGAGTTCTTAATAATGTTTTATTCTTATCAAGGATGGGAGTGGGCTATCAGGGAATACCAGAAACTTTAGAAAAATGTTCTCCTCAGTAAATTAGAAAACCCTTAGAAGGGGTGTGGATTGCTTGGCTAGCAGGGCACTGTTACACTACTGTGCTAGCTATGGGATAGAAAGGTCCAGGGCAGTGTTATACACAAATAATGAATCATGGAACACTACGTCAAAAACTAATGATGTGCTATATGGTGACTAACATAACAAAATGTTAAAAAGTCCAGGGCAGATTATTTCTATTGGTTGAATATAAGTGGGACAATCTCTGGAAGTTCTATATGAGCCTTAATGTTAGCAATGACCTCTTTCCTATGTTGCCTTGACTAGAAGAAAACAACATTGAAAAAACAATTTGACGGCATAGGAACTAACTTTGTTCTCAGGAGACATATCTTGGCTATGTGTGAGACAGAAATCCACCATTAGCTCATCTAAGGTAGAGTGAGATAGAGTTCTATTATATTTACTTCTTAGTTCTTAAACAGTAATGGGCATATTTTAGATTAAGTTAAAACTTGGAATCACTGGCTTCATATGGTTAATATGCAGCCCCATGTGGAGAGAAAATGAGGTAAAGAAGCATTGGACCTACAGAGCTATCAAGCCTGCCTTTTCTGGTTTCATCCAGGTTTGTCAGGCTGCACATCCAAGGTTCATCCAAATCTAAGAGGCAGGCCAGGCTGTCAGTATTAGCAATGAGGTCATGGCTGAGAGAGAACACTAAACAGATCTGCACTGATGTTCATCTTAAGCTGATTAAACTCTCTTGTAGGTGGATTCTTTATAGCAACAACAAAAAAAGCCTTGCCTGAATTTTTGTCCCTGGCAGATGCTTACAGTAATACTCCTTACTGCTTGTGACAGCCTACGTGCGCCTTTGCACTAGGTGTTCCCTCTGCCTGAAAAGTTCTTGCCCCAGATACCCACATGGCTTGCTCCTTCATTTCCACCAGCTCTTTACTCAGATGTCACCACCATCACGATGAGAGCTTTTCTGAAAACCCTTGTTAAAATTGCAAGCACTCCTAGGCATTTCCTATTCTCTATCCTACTTTTTTTTTCCCCCAGAAAACCTATCACAATCCAACCTACTATATATAATAATTATTTTTTGTTCTGTCTGTCTAGAATATAAGAGCTACGAAAGCAAGACTTTTTATTTTATAACTGCTGAATCTTCACAACAGTGCTTGGTACATGGTAGACAATCAATATTTGCTCAATATTGTTGAAGACTGGCAAATTTTAACCAATGCTTGTTGAACCAAAACTGTACCTTTTGTCAGAAAAATATATATAACCATGGGTAGATCTGCTGAAAAGATATAGCCACAGAGTAGAAAAATGTTCCATGTGGCTCCTATAAACCATACAGATATTTGCATTGGAGTTGGTGTTCAAAAAGAAAGCATATTTTGTATTCTGGTCTTTATACAGGCAAAGTGAGAAGTATTAGTCCTCGTGGATGTTGGAGGCTCATGAGAGGTTGGAAATGTACAGTGAAATTGGTGATGGAGAAACAGGCAGTTGAAATTTGCAGGAAAAAGGAATAACCAAGTGAAATTGACAGAGAAACAGGGTTGAGGTCAGTTAGGGGTTGACATCTGCTGATTTCTAGTCCTCTCTCACTGTTAGGAACAGTTATTCCCAAGAGGCCTGTATAAAGGAACTGAAAAAAAATTGTATTTAAGTAGAAAGCAACATTTCATGTAAATAATAAAAATTTTGCTTTGTTTCTTTTTCCCTAGCTTTATTGAGATATAATATAAGATTGTGTAAGTTTAAGGTGTACAATGTAATGCTTTTGCACTATACAGGTCTATAGTGCAAATGATTAACACAATAAGGCAATAAGGTTATTTAACATCCCTTACCTCACATAGTTACATTTATGTATGTGGTGAGAACTTTTAAAATCAATTTTCTTAGCAACTTTCAAATATACAATATAGTATTATTAACTACAGTCACCTCACTGTACATTATAGCTCCAGAATTTATTCATTTTTATAATTGGAAGTCTGTATCTTTTGACCACCTTCACCAATTTCCCTCACTCCCCACCCACCTGCCCTTGGTGACCACCGATCTGTTCTCTGTTCCATAAGTGTTTGTTTGTTTGCTTAAGATTCCGCACATAAGAGAATATATAGTATTTGTCTTTCTGCATCTGACTTATTTCACTTAGCAAAATGGCCTCAAGTTTCATCCACGTAATCACAAATGGCAGGATTTTTTCTTTTTTATGACTAAATAATATTACATTGTATTATGTGTATGTTATATTGATATATGTTTCCATGCCTTAGCTATTGTAAATAATGCTGCAGTGAACATGGTTCATGAACCTCTTGCAATGAACCTCTTTGAGATACTCATTTCATTTTCTTTGGATATATATCCAAAAGTGGGATTTTATATGGTAGTTCTACTTTTAATTTTTTGAGGAATTTCCATACTGTTTTCCATAGTGGCTGTACCACTCTGTTTTCACCAACAGTGCTCAAGGGTTCCCTTCTCTCACATTCTCTCTAGCACTTGTCATCTCTTGTCTTTTCTGAAACAGAAATTCTAACAAGTATGAGGTGGTTTCTCATTGTGGTTTTGACTTGGCATTTCCCTGATGATGAATGATGTTGAGCATCTCTTCATGTACCTGCTGACCATGTGAATATCGTTTTTGGAAAAAGTATCTTTTTAGGTCCTTTGCCCATTTCCTTTGCTGTGCAGAAGGCTTTTTAGTTTAACGTAATTCCACTTGTTTGTTTTTACTTTTGTTTCCTGTACTTTGGGCATCATATCCATAAAATCCTTGCATAGGGAAAACTGTGCTTTGTTTCTAAAAGAAGTTCAAAAGAAGCAATAGAAATAGGGGGTATTTTATTTTTAAAGAGTAAATATCAAAAGAGTAAGTATGTAATTATTCCTACAAGGATAGAAAATAGTGATGGGAACCACCAGTTTTTCAGCTTTCATTTCCACAGCAATTTCTATAGCCAACAATGATGCCAGGGGCACATTCCCTAAGCTGATATATAAGTTGACTTTTATCATTTAACTAAAAGACTATATTGTACAAAGCTAGGACATTTAGAGGCTAAAGATGTGGGGACCAAAAAACCTGCAAATATTCTCTTTCCAGGCTGTGGCATTCCGTTTGCTTTAGTTCCAAACATGGTGTCAACAATGCACGAGAGCAGTAGTAATCCTGTGTATGCTTGATTATCATAGTGTTATTTTGTCTTTTTATGAGACTTTAGAGTGATCAAAATGTGTTCTGGATTAGTTTCCTCTTATGTGTCTGCATTTTACTTTTTACTACATGAGTGAGTTGAGGCACTGTCGTTAAGGTACAATCAATTCATCAGCAGTGCTTGATGAGAGAAGTTTCTTTTATTATTTTAAGCTTTGGGTAGCACACAATTTTCAGTGTCCTACTCACCATCCTATTGAAAAGGCCTTCACTAATACATCTAATTGGCCTATATGAAGATTTAATAGCACATCACTAGCAGCAGGCCTCATCAAGTTCCTTATTAAATGTCTTCAGTGTGTCAGACACTTGTATACTCTGTAGGGCACATCTGTTCTCACACTTTGGTCAATTGTAGTCTATCGGAGGCAAAAAGCCATGCCTACAAATCAAGGTAAAAATGATGTCTAAACATGTCTTCTAGAGGAGAGATGTAAATAAAATAATATGGAAGTGTTGGGAGGGAAAGACCACTTTTGAGGAAAGGCATCAGGAAGAAGAAGATGAGTAAGTCTTGTCATTAGGAAGACACAGGATATGTTAGGAGACAATTGGACCGCCTACCTTGACTGATTGTTAATGAAAGAAAAACCTAGATCTGTTGATGACCGGCCATGGAGGTTGGTAGGTGAGGCTTGTACTTTATATAGAGTATGCAGTGAGGAGCCGTCAGATTCTTGAGTGGGTGGGGAGAACATGAATGGAGCTGTGCTTCATGAAGATTGACGCAAGGATATTTTTTAACCTGGATCGGAGACTGCATACTGGAAGACGATTTAGCAGACTTGGACAATAATCCACATGAGTTTATGTAATGAGAGGTACGGGAATGACAGAGGATGTGGAGAGGAGGAAAAGATGAAAGTGATGGACGTTCTCAGCTGATAGACCTTGAAAGTAGGTCAGACAACTCTGAAGCTTCAGGATTGTAATGCTGATAGGATACTAGTGGCTTGAACAGGGCAGCCAAAAAAACAAGTAGGTTTGGTGAGAAGATAATTATGAATTCAGCTATAAATAAGAGAACCAGAGGATATTCAAGCAGAGGTAATCTTTTCTTTGTCTTATTAAGATATAACTGACACACAGCATTGTATAAATGTAAGGTATAGAGCATAAAGATTGGATTTACAAATATGTATTTCAAAATGATTACCACAATAAGTTTAACACTGATCATCTCATATAGATACAAGGAAAAAAAAGAGGAAAAAAATGTTTGAAGGTAGTTTTTAAATGATAGCAAAGTTGAGAACAGCAGAGATGTGGATTTTGGGGTATTCACATATATATGGTATTTGAAGCCAGGGGCACAAATGAAGTTGACAAGGGAGAAAAATGTAGAAATAAAGGACAAGAGGATGAAGGACAAAATTAACTGGGAAAGAAGGCAGAAAGGAAGCCCTCCTTAATAAAATGGAGAGTGTTTGGTGTTTTTGAAGATACGTTTGGTGGGAGGGGGAGGAGAGAGAGGAGTCTGACAGTATGTTCAGTTCTGCAAGATGATTATTTTATGTCTTATCCCTTTTTTTCAATCATCCAAAATCGTCCCCACACCTGCCTCTCCTGGTACAACTCCAGCATATTCCTACCATCAAGTCTAGAAATCTTTTGACATTTGGCCCAATTTCTCTTTCCTTTCTATTACAAGTGATGCATTTTCCCCTCTCTTACCAGAAGCCATTTCCTCTACTTGTGATTAAAATTCCTTCCTTTCTTCCCCTCCCTCTTGTTCATCATCCAATGCTTGAATATTCCCAAATATGTATGAATAAGCTCCATTGGAACAGTTTTAAAAAGCAAAACAAAGATTCTTGCTTTATCCCTTTCCATCTGCAGCCCTAATTCCCTGATCCCTTCACAGCAATGCTTCTTGAGAACATTGTCTGCAAGTTAGCACGAATTTCCTGTTCAGTGTACTTTAATCTGGCTTCTACCTGCACATGCCACTGAGAACTGCTAATCAATGTAGTCAACAGCCTCCATATTGCCAGACCCAATCAATATTCCTTGGAGCTCATCCTAATCCAACTTTTAGCAGTTTTCAACATAGTTGGTCAGGCTCAACTTCTTGACAAAAGATCTCTTCTATTGGAGTCTAACTACAACTGCCTGGTCTGCTTGCTTGCTTGCTTGCTTAACTCCTACTTAATTCCAGTGTAGTTAACATATAGTGTTATATTAGTTTCTGGTGTACAATGAGTCAACAATTCTATACATTACTCAGTGCTCATTATGATAAGTGTACTCTTTAATCCCTATCACCTATTTCACCCATCCCCCCACCTACCTCTCCTCTGGTAACCATCCATTTGTTCTGTGTAGTGAAGAGTCTGTTTTTTGGGCTGTCTTTTTTAACCTTTGTTCGCTGTTTTGTTTCTTAAATTCCACATATGAGTGAGATCACATGGTATTTGTCTCTCTGACAGAGTGAATTATTTCATTCAGTATTATATTCTCTAGCTCTATCTATGTTGCAAATGGCAAGATTTTGTTCTTTTTTAATGGCTGAATAATATTCCATTACACACACACACACACACACACACACACACTACACTTTCTTTATCCATTCCTCTGTCAATGGATACTTGGGCAGCTTCGATTGTTTCACTATTGTAAATAATGCTGCAATAAACGCAGGGGTGCATGTATCCTTTCAAATTAGTGTTTTCATATTCTTTGGGTAAATACCCAGCAGTGTGATTACTGGATCATAAGGTAGTTCTATTTTTAATTTTTTGGAGGAACCTGAATACTGTCTTCCACAGTGGCTGCACCAGTTTGCATTCCCACCAACAATGCATGAAGGTTTCTTTTTCTCCACATAGTCATCAACACTTGTTTCTTGAGTTTATGATTTTAGCCATTCTGGCAGGTGTGAGGTGATCACTCATTTTAGTTTTGATTTGCATTTCCCTGATGAATGACGTTGAGCATCTTTTCATGTGCTTGTTAGCCATCTGTATGTCTTCTTTGGAGAAATGTCTGTTCATGTCTTCTGCCCATTTTTTATTTGGATTATCTGTTTTTTGGGTGTTGAGTTTTATTAAGTTTTTTATAGATTTTGGATACAACCCTTGATGGGATATGTCGTTTGCAAATATCTTCTCCCATTTGGTAGATTGTCTTTTAGTGTTGTTGGTTGTTTCCTTTGCTGTGCAGATGCTTTTTATTTTGATGTAGTCCCAATAGTTTATTTTTGCTTTTGTTTCCCTTGCCAGAGGAGACATACCTGAAAAGATGTTGCCATGGCCAATGTCAGAGAAATTACTGCCTGTCCTCTCCTCTCTAGGATTTTTATGGTTTCAGGTCTCACATTTAGGTCCTTAATCCATTTTGAGTTTACTTTTGTGTATGGTGTAAGAAAGTGGTCCAGTTTCATCCTTTTGCATGTAGCTGTCCAGTTTTCCCAATACCATTTGTTGAAGAGTTTGTCTTTTCCCATTGCATATTCTTGCCTCTTTCATTGAAGATTTATTGACCATATAATTGTGAGTTTGTTTCTGGGCTTTCTGTTCTGTTCTATTAATCTATGTGTCTGTTTTTGTGCCAGTAGCATACTATTTTGATTATTACAGCTTTGTAATATAATGAAGTCTGGAATTGTGATGTTTCCAGCTTTGCTTTTCTTTTTCAAGATTGCTTTGGCTACTTGGGTCTTTTCTGATTCTTTTCTGATTTTAGGGTTGTTTGTTCAAGTTCTATGAAATATGCTCTTGGTATTTTGATAGGGATTGCTTAAATCTGTGGATTGCTTTTGGTAGTATAGACATTTTAACCATATTCTTCCAATCCATGAGCATGGAATGTCTTTCTTTGTGTCATCTTCAATTTCTTTCATCAGTGTTTATAGTTTTCAGAGTATAGGTCTTGTGCCTCTTTAAGTTTATTCCTAGGTATTTTATCATTTTTGGTGCAATTGTAAATAGGATCTATTCCTTAATTTCTCTTTGCTGCTTCATTAGTGTATAGAAATGTTATGGATCTTTGTACATTGATTTTGTATCCTGTCACTTTATCAAACACATTTATCAGTTCTAGTAGTTTTTTTGGTGGAGTCTCAAGAGTTTTTTATACATAGTATCCTGTCCTTTGCAAATAGTGAAAGTTTTACTTCTTCCTTACCAATTTGGATGCCTTTTATTCCTTTTCCTTGTCTGATTGCTGTGGCCAGGACTTCCAGTATTATGTTCAATAAAAGTGGTGAGAGTGGACATTCTTGTCTTATTCCTGACCTTAGGGGAAAAGCTCTCAGTTTTTCCCCATTGAGTGTGATGTGAGCTGTGGGTTTTTCATATAAGGCTTTATTATGTTGAAGTATGTTCTCTCTACACCTATTTTGTTGAGGGTTTTTATAATAAATGGATGTTGTACTTTGTCAAATGCTTTTTCTGCATCTACTGAAATTATCCTATGGTTTTTATCCTTTCTCTTATCCCTGTGATGTATCATGTTGATTGACTTGTGAATATTGAACCACCCTTGCATCCTGGTAATAAATCTCACTTGATCGTGGTGAATGATTTTTTTTAATGTATCGTAGGATTTAGTTTGCTAGTATTTTGTTGAGGATTTTTGCTTCTGTGTTCATCAGAAATATTGGCCTGTAGTTCTCTCTCTCTCTCTTTTTTGTGTGTGTGGTACCTTTATCCAGTTTTGGTATCAGAGTAAGGCTGGCTTCATAGAATAAATTTGGAAGCTTTCCTTTCTCTTCTATTTTTGGAACAGTTTGAGAAGAATAGATATAAACTCTTCTTTAAATGTTTGGTAGAATTCACCTGTGAAGCCATATGGTCCTTGACTTTTGTTTGTTGGGAGTTTTTTGATTACTGATACAATTTCATTTCTGATTATCTGTTCATGTTTTCTATTTCTTCCTGCTTCAGTTTTAGTAGGTTATATGGTTCTAAGAATTTATCCATTTTTTTCTTGGTTGTCCAATTTTCTGGCATATAATTTTTCACAATCATACAGTCCTTTGTATTTCTCTGGTGTCTGTTATTTCTCTTTTTGCATTTGTGATTTTGAGTCCTCCCTCATTGGTTTGGTTTGGTTTGTTGGTGAGTCTGGCTAGAGGTTTATCAATTTTGCTGAACTTTTCAAAGAACCAGGTCCTGGTGTCATTGATCTGTTCTGGTTTTGTTTTGTTGTTGTTTCTATAATAGAAACTAAATCATTTATTTATTAAATCATTTATTTCTGCTGTAATCTTTATTATTTCCTTCCTTCTGCTGGTTTTGGGTTTTGTTTGTTCTTTTTCTAGCTTCTTTAAGTGTAACATCAGGTTGTTTGAGATTTTTCTTGTTTCTTGAGGTAGGCCTGTATTGCTATAAACTTCCCTCTTAGAACTGCTGTTGGTGCATCCCAAAGATTTTATACCATTGTGTTTTAATTTTCATTTTTCTCCATGTTTTTTATTTCTTCTGTGATTTCTTGGAGGACCCATTCGTTGTTTAGTAACATGGTATTTGACCTCCTTGTATTTGTGGTCTTTCCAGATTTTTTCTTGTGGTTGACCTCTAGTTTCATAGTGTTGTGGTCAGGAAAGCTGCATGGTATGACTTCGCTCTTTTTAAATTTGTTGAGACTTGTTTTGTGGCTTAATATGTGATCTGTTCTGAAGAACATTCTCTGTGCACTTGAAAAGAATGTGTATTCTGTCTTAGGATGGAATGTTCTGAATATATCTCTTAAAATCAAGCTGGTCTAGTGTGTAATTCAAAGTCACTATTTCCTTGTTGATTTTCTGTTTGGATGATCAGTCCATTGATGTAAATGGGGTATTAAAATCCCTTACTATTACTGTAATATTATCAATTAGTTCATTTTTTTTTGTTATTAACTGTTTTATGTATTTGGGTGCCCTTGTGTTGGGTGCACACTTACAATTGTTATATCTTCTTATTGGATTGTTCCATTTATTATTATATAGTGTCCTTCTTTGTCTCTTGTTACAGTCTTTAAGGACTATTTTGTCTGATAAAAAAAATATTGCTACCCCAGCTTTCTTCTGACAGCCATTTGCATGATAAATGTTTCTCCATCTTTTCACTTTCAATATGCATGTGTCTTTAAAGATTTTATTTATTTATTTATTTATTTAGAGAATGAGCACAAGAGGAGGGGCGGAGAGAGAAGGGGAGAGAGAATTTCAAGCAGACTCCCTGAGGAATGGGGAGCCCGATGCAGGGCTCGATTCCAGGACCCAGAGCTCTTGACCTGAGCCAAAATCAGGAGTCAGCCACTCAACAAACTGAGCCATGCAGGCACACCTGCATGTGTCTTTAGGTCTGAATTGAGTCTCTTGTAGGCAGCATATAGATGGGTTTGCTTTTTTACCCATTCATCACCCTATATCTTTTGATTGGAGCATTAAGTCCATTTACATTCAAAGTAATTATTGATAAGTATGTATTTCTGCCTCCTACTTTTTTCTTTTCTCTTTTTGTTTTTTTTTTTTTTTTTAGATTTTATTCATTTATTTGACAGAGAGACATCCAGTGAGAGTGGGAACATAAGCAGGGGGAGTGGGAGAGGAAAAAGCAGGCTCCCAGCGGAGCAGGGAGCCCGACACGGGGCTCGATCCCAGGACCCTGGGATCACACCCTGGGCTGATGGCAGACACTTAAAGACTGAGCCACCCAGGCACCCCTGCCTCCTACTTTTCTTGTTCAGTGTCCCTCAAGGGTTTTTCTTCCTCCAATCCCCTCTAAAAATCGGGCTCTATCTTCTGTTTTCTTCTTGGTGATCTCAAGCATTCCCATGACATTAAATACTCTAAAATGCTGGCAACTCCCAAATCAATCTCTCCAGCCCAGACATTTCCTCCAAATTCAGTATTCTGTTGCCTATCTGATGTGTCAAGTCTCCGTGAATATTTAAAAGTAATGTATCTGAAATAGAACTAAACTCTTCATTCCTGCTTCCTCCCCCCTCCCCGCCCCCGGTCAAAAAGTTTTTCCCCACTTCAGTAAATGGTATCACCATCCACCCAGTTATTCTAAATAACATGACCTGAGCAATATTTTCAATTTCCTACTCTCCTTCCCTCCCCAACTCCAACCCATCAACTTGTCCTCTCATTTGCTCCTCATAAATAGAAGTCTAATCCATCCCTTTTCTCCATGTCCTTTGCTATTACATTAGTCCACAAACTACCATCATCTCTTACCCGAGCTATTGCCACAGCTGCCAACTGGTCTTTGCACTTCACTCTTGCTTTCTTTAATTGATTCTCTGCTTATCAGTGAGGATAAACCTAGAAATATATTAGACCATGTTGTTTGCTGCTTAAATCAGTTCAATGTCTTCCAATAACTTTGCAATCAAATCCAAATTCCTTAAAATAGCTTAAAAGGCTGGCCTGTTCTAGCTTAGCCTCTTTCCCCAGCCTCATCATGCTCTGTTCTCTGACTCATCTTTTAAGTTCCAGCCACAGTGCCTCCTTTCACTTACTCCAAAACCCTACTGCAGGGTCTTCACACAGATTATCTTCAGCCTGAAACACTCCTTCCACATCCCTCACACTCCTCAGTTTTCCTGAGTGGCTTCCTTACATTCTTCATGGTTCAGTTTAAATGTCATGTCTTCAGAGTATCCTTTGAGTCCTCACCTATCACTAATAACCTGTAATAATCTATCATTAAGTAAGTCTGTTTTCTTTTGTAATGTTCATCACAAGTTGTAAATACTTGTTTGTTTGCTTGCTTATAGGAAGCCTCCCCAACTAGATTGTAAAGTCTCTAAGGTCAGCGGCCTTGTCTCTTCTGTTCAGTACTTAACACCTAACCAATGCCTAGAATATAAGAGGTGATCAATAATTATTTGTTAAAACTTTATTGGTTGCTGATAGCTTCCCAGTTCCTGATTCCAATCCTTGTAGCACCCTATTACCCATTCTGTGGGAAAGCTTCCTGCAGTCTTATATAAAAATCCCCCTTGTTTCAATTACTTGAATAGATTTCTGTTTTTACAATTAAATTATCACTAATTGATTAAGTTTTGAAAAAGAGAGGGTTATCAGTAATATCAAATGCTACTGACTGGGTAAGAAGGTTAAGGGCTACACAAAAAGTCACTGGATCTCAACACCGGTGATCTCCAAACCAACAGTATGCATAAAATGTGGCTCTGTGGAAGCCAGGTTACAGTTGGGTTCATGAGAAGATTGAGAAGGTAGATACAACCAATGTAGAATGTTCTTTGTTGAGAAATTTGACAGTAAAAATAAGGCATGAATGAAAATGGGATCTTGGGGTTCAACAGAGACCAAGAAAGCATATGTTGGTTTAGTTTAAAAAGAATAGGGAAGACCTGTCTATTGATATGCCTATAAGCCAAAAAGGCCAAAGGAGAAAAAAATGAAAAGCAAGGTTTGAATGAGGAGGAGGATTCATAGATTTAGCTTCCTCGAGGCAGTAGAGAATTTGATCAGAAGCACGAGTTTGACAAAAAGGGACAATGTTTTTCCCCCCATTATGGAAGATAGGAGAGTGGAGGTAAAGAAAAATTTTATGTAGCACAAAGGGAGGTTGAGTGTGGCCACTTCAGGAGGCAGCAAAGTCCTCTACAACTGGTCATCAAGGGCAGGGTCAGAGTCTCTAGAAATGCTTCTCTGAACCACACCTCCACCTTTCTATTCCGTCACCTCCCTGCCTGAGACTGTAAATGCCGTCCAGTGCTGCTGCAGCAGGGAGCCACGGCTACTGAGGGCTGCAGTGGTTGATGGGAGTGCACCTTATTTCTTAGGTGGGATGGAATAGGAAGAAGCCTGCAGTCACTGAGGAGAAGTGAGATGTGGGGGTTTGAAGAGCTCTGACATAATGACAAAAGGGACAAGGACACAGAACTGTGTTTTCCAAACATGTAAATCATGAGGCATAGCTGGGGTCCTTGCTATAAAAATACAGATTTCAGCCTTCCTTCCTGAAAAGTCTAATTTTGCATGTTTGGGAGTGGGAAGGGTAGGACTATATCATTTTTAACAACTTCCCCAGGTGATCATTATGATCAGGCAAATCTGGGAACAATGGATTAGAAAGAAATAAAAGTTCACCAAATTTAATTTCAGGCCCCAAATATTTTTTCACTTTTTAGCCAGATACAAAGAAATGTTGATACTGACATCAGTTCATGGAAATTACCCAAAGAAAACAGTTTTGAAAGAATCAGTATCTAACTCTGTGGTTCAAAAAAAAAAAAAAAAAAACTACACTGATATTTATAATGTAAGACTAGTTTAGAGTCTTTTTTTTTAATTACAGGGAATTTCATCGAGGAATAGGTAAATGGAACTAACCGTTGGTTAATATTATTTATAATATAATAATGAGTCAGATATTTTAAAATCTGTTCTGCTTCTAGTTTGCTTGACTCCTGTATTAACGAACTAAACTTAATACAATCTAAGAATGTAACTTGATTTCATCCATTCCTAACATTCTTAAAGGGAATCTTTAGCACACCAGATTCAGGTCCTTTAAAATATTTTTTCCATTCCCTCCCAGAAAGGGTGATTTGTATTGATATACAAAGTTGGGCCCCAGGCCTCTTTCTGGGACCCCAGGGCCCCACTAATTTGTACCAGTTCTCTTCTATTCTAGTTGGCCCTGAGCATCAGGTATAAATTAGTGCTAAATCAATATTAGCTGATACTTCCCCAGGTGTGGGAAGTGCGGAAACCTGATCATATGAGCAAACATAGCCCTTCCTGGCTACATTTAAAATAACGTGGTTATTATTATACTATACAGGGAAAAGCTTTTTTTTTTTTTTTAAACAAATCTCATGCCACCTTAATTTGCATCAACTTGATATACTGATATCTAGAGTCAGAATCAATTTTCAGTTATTAGTTTCCCTGCCACTCTTTACACTTTCTTCATTTTTCGAGGAATTCTCCTGCCCTTCCCATTCTCCCCTCCAGCCATGTTAAATGCCCACAATTGTTCACTTCCACTGGGTCGACTAGATGAGCCAAAGGGTACTTAGTTTACATACATGCTTTAATCACTCACCTTGGGCGAGCAGTGTCCTAAAGAGACTTCAGTTTTGCACCATTACTCAACAAGGCATTTACGTAAGTGTCACTTAATAACACAAAAATAAACAAGGCACTCAAACATGTTATTGAGGAAAGAAGCTTTAGCTGCCCACTTATTTTACCCAAGGGCCAGTCTCACTTCAGTTGTTAGAAAACTGTTAAATTTTCTTTAAAGAAAATCTAAGAAAATTGGGCAGAACACAAGTACTATGAGTACTTGCTACCTTTACCTTTGAAAGGATTCATTGCTTTGTTAATTTTCAATGACAAGGAATCTTGCCATTTCTCACAACACTTCCAAGTCATAGCTACTCATAGTGTCGCTATGCATTCAACACACTCAGAAATACTAAAAACAAATATGTTCAGTATTTAGCCATAGATGAAAGCAGAAACCAATGACCAGATTTCCAATGAAATGGTATGATTCTGAGATTTTTTTTCCCTCTTATCTCCTGAGTTTTATAGAAATCTCATAGTATTTTTAAAGCATATTCATATCCATGACCTTTCTGTATGCAACAATTCTGTGATTATTTCCATTTTACAGATGGGGAAATTGAGGCCTGTTTAGAAACTGAGGAAAGCTTCCACTGGGCTCACAGTTAGCACATGAGGGATTCATAGCTGGAAATGAGGTCTCCTGACTCCAGGCCCAGTGTTTTTCCCTCACAATAAAAATTGCCTTTATAATCATTGTCAGAGATATGATCCCTCAGTAATAAAGAAGCATGGTTCTTTTCCACCCTTGGTCTTTGAAGGACCTTTGAGCTAATAGTATATGTGAAAGAGGACATTTACTGCCCGAGAGATTGGTTATGTACATTCAGGGCAACCTGATGATGCACCCTGATAGGAGAAGGGCCTGTCTAAAGGTCCTAATGTACTTTAAACATCCAAAGTTCCTGATAGGAAGATGGGGTGTGGTAATTATATATCTTGGTTTTGCTTTATCTCCTTCATATCCTCACCCTCACAGATGTCTTTCAAACATTGGTAATTATAGCTTTCAGAGCCAAAGCCTACAAACTCATAATCTACACAGACGACATACTAAAATCTACTCAAACATATAAGACTAAAGAAAATTTCAGTGCCACTGGACTCATGTTAAAAGAAATCTGCTTACAAAAGAGGTAGCCATTCGTTCTATGTCATGGCTATACTCTGCCACATTGGCGTGTAATGGTTTCTTGTTGATCTGTGGGGGTATGTATTAACTCATATGCCTCTAAATTTCACCAGTAATTTAAAAATAGACTAAAGTTCATGTGTGGATGACAAGACTATTTGATTAAAACCAAATAGTCTGGTATTGGAAAACAGATCCAAGTCAATGAAACCAACTTGAAACAATGAAGGAACTACTTCTATGCAAGATGAAGAATCAGTGTGAACAAGTAAGTATAGCACAGGGAAGCAGTGGTTGTGGTAGCCAGTAAGTGGAACCTGGGTTAATAACATCCTAACTTCTTAAGAGTTCAGCAAGTTCCTGGGGTGCCTGAGTTGCTCAGTTGTTAAGCGTCTGCCTTCGGCTCAGGGTGTGATCCCCGAGTCCTGGGCTCGAGCCCCACGTCAGGCTCCCGGCTCCACTGGGAGCCTGCTTCTTCCTCTCCCACTCCCCCTGCTTGTGTTCCCTCTCTCGCTGGCTGTCTCTATCTCTGTCAAATAAATGAATAAAATCTTAAAAAAAAAATTCAGCAAGTTCTTGCCAGAGTGGCAACAATATAACAATATATAAGGTATAGTGGAATTTCTTACCATCTGCATTCCTGGCCAGACCAACAGTGATATATCCTAATTTGGGGTCTCAAAATTTAGGAGTCTGAATGTGTAAAGAATTATAAAAGTAGACTTTAGAAAAAGTCAAGTGAATTAGTTTGGTTTGGAGAAGCAGTTCGGAGGATTTAGTAATGGTCGTCAGGTGTCTTAGTGCCATAAATATTGTTTTGTGGGTATTTTTTTATTGTAGAAAGAATGCAAGGAAATGTTATAGATTTGAGAGAGACCAGGTAAATAAAAAGAACTGGCATATATTCAACACCTACACTTTGCTGGGCACTCTATATTATTTCGTAGAATCCTTGCAGAAACCCTGTGATGGAATCCTTAAAGAAACTGAAAATGAGAGCAAGTAATAAAGTCAGCGTCAAAGATCAAAGTCCTTTATCTGATATTTGTTCCTAAGGGTCTGTTTACCTCTAAAGCTTGTGCTCTTGACACCAACTCTCTGTAATAATACATTGGGAGGGGTTAGGAATTTGCTTTCCTCATTAACCTCAAGAGTAGTTTCTAGAGAACTGTATCTAGGGTAGTGATATATTCCTATCCAGAAGTAGGAAAATGGACTAAATTCCTCCAAGGTTGCCTTCAACTCTGTAATTTTAGATTAAATTTCAGATCAACAGGGATTGGGTCAAGGCTTTTACTGGGCACATTGATATTATTATTTTTAATCATTAAGTATCTGATACCTAAAGCAGGAATAAGACTTTTAAGTGTTTAAAGTTTTCTCCACCCATTTAAATGTCTGACAATAAGGAATTGGTCCAATAATTAGAGAATAACCATACAACAGAATTCTTTGTTATGGTTAGAATTATTCGGAAGAAATTTTAATGATATAAGAAAATGTTTTGATATATTATCAAATAAATTTTAAAAATCAGAAAAACCCAACCAAGCTATAAAGTACATTTCCAATTGAATTTAAATATATATATTTACATATGCATGGATAAAAACAAATGGGAGAATTTATGTAAAATATTAACAGTGGTTTCCTGTGGGAAAAACAACTGACTTTTATTTTCATCCCTGGGTCTCACATTTTTCTAGAATAAATGGACCTTACATACATTACTAGAAAGAATGGTTTACATACCACACACTACAATTTTCTGAAAAAGCTTAAAAAGTTAGAAGTAAAATAATGTATTATGAATGCAATTATGTGTAGGATAAAGGCAATTTGTTAAATAACATTGAGCCCATTGATGACAGCAAACTGTCAGTGTGCCCATCACTGGAAATAAAATTGGCCCTTCATGCAATTTCTTATTATGCTGAAATTATTACTTGTAACCACCAGGTTCTTTTAGCCCCTGCCTAAAACCCTCTACTCAGAAGGCACACAGAAAATACATGGCTAAGCACACAGTACTGTGTGTGTAAAATGGAGATTACAATCACACTTAGCTCACAGGGTTCTCAAAAGATTTAAATGAAATACTTTTAAAGCTCCTAGCAGAGTACCTAGCACATAGTAAGCACTGAATAAATGTTAGCTATCTCAGTAGCTATGTTTTTACTGATAAGCTAAAGAAAAGAATAATTTCACAGAGGAAGATGGTGGTTGATCTTAGAAGTTCATATCAGCCACCTGGCACACATACATTTCATTTTAAAATAGCCTTACAATTAATGTAGGTGGTGTCCAAAGGAATCTGTGGCACACTGTAATTATGTAGTACGTTTCATTTACCACACTTATCAAGGTTTAATGAGTAATGAAAACAGGAAATTATATCAGCCATGATATAATTCAATTTTTTTAAATCATTTTGCTTGTAGTTATATTACTAAAAATAATTGAAATATTAAGAAAATATTACTACTTTATAACTACATTTTTATTTGCCTGCATTTAGGATTATTTATGATTAAAAATAGCTTTGAATTTAGATATATCCTACATAATATAATACAAACAAAAAGTACATATAAAATTCTTTTGAAAATGCCATCATCCATTTGGAGACTCTTAGTTCAGACTGCCAAAACAAAAACACCAGAGACTCCATTTATTATTGTCTCCTCACACTTCTGAAGGCTAGGAAATCTGAGATCTGGTGAGGATCTGCTTTCTGGTTCATAGATGACTATCTTCTCACTGCGTCTTCATGTGGGGAAGGGGTGAAAGAGCTCTCTGGTGTCCCTTTCATAAGGGCACTAAGCATACGTAGGAGAGCTCCACCCTCATGACCTAATCACCTTCAAAGACCCTGCTTCTTTTTTTATATTTATCTTATTTTAAATTCAATTAATTAACATATAGTGTATCATTGGTTTCAGATGTAGAGCTCAGTTATTCATCAGTTGCATGTAACACTCAGTGCTCATTACATCACATGCCGTCTTTAATGCCCATCACTCAGTTACCCCATCCCCACAGCCCCCTCCCCTCCAGTAAACCTCAGTTTTTTCCTGTAGTTAAGAGTCTCATGGTTTGTCTCCCTCTCTGATTTCATCTTATTTTATTTTTCCTTCCCTTCCCCTATGATTCTCTGTTTTGTTTCTTAAATTCCACATATGAGTGAAATCATATGATAATTGTCTTTCTCTGATTGACTTACTTCACTTAGCATAATACCTTCTAGTTCCATCCACATCATTGCAAATGCTAAGATTTCATCCTTTTTGATGGTGAAGTAATATTCCATCGTGTATATATACCACCTCTTCTTTATCTACTCATCTGTTGATGGACATCTGGGCTCTTCCCATAGTTTGGCTATTGTGGACATTGCTGCTATAAACATTGGGGCTCAGGTGCCCCTTGGGATCACAACGTTTGTATCCTTTGGGTAAATACCTAGTAGCGCAGTTGCTGGGTCATAGGGTAGTTCTATTTTTAACTTTTTGAGGAACCTCCATACTGTGTTCCAGAGGGGCTGTACTACCTTACATTCCTACCAACAGTGTTAGAGGGCCCCCCTTTCTCTATATCCTTGCCAACATTTGTTTCCTGACTTGTTAATTTTAGCCATTCTGACAGGTGTGAGGTGGTATCTCGTGGTTTTGATTTGTATTTCCATGATGCCGAGTGATGTTGAGCATTTTTTCATGTATCTGTTGTAAAGGCCCTGTTTCTTAATAACATCATATTGGAGGTTAGAATTTCAATATACGAACTTTGAGGGAACACACTCTATAGCAAAGGCATACACTTGTTTAATTGTATTTTAATCATCTACATTAGGCAAAATTGGAATGGTTAAATGTCCCACATTTAAGGGAAATCATTTTAGGAGAAGTCAAATTTCTATAAAGACATTAGCCCAGTGATTGCAAAATAATATGGCTTGGTCTGGCATCCCATTTCAAGATCAAGAATAAAAACCTCAGTTACTTTTTAAGTGAAAGATGCCACAATTATAACTGCTATGAAGTGGTAGAGAAATAGAAGTGGGATTTTAAACAATTAAACTTGTCTCCCACACTGATTGAAGTATTTATTTGTAAATACCACCAGAAATATTTACTTACGGGAGCAAAAAAATCCAGATGACTTGGATGCAAATGTTTTTGTTATTTGGAAAATATGGATGTCTTTGGTCAAATGCAACCATTTCTAAAATGTAATTATGGACTACCTCAGCCTTCCTTCTCTGACCATCTTCTCAGAAGTCTCCTGTATGATTCCCTCCAGGACCATGGTTGATTAATGCCTTCTGGGGTCTACTTTCCCTACAGATATTGAGCCTTTTTCTGCTTTCAGAGGAAAAAGTTTGTCCTAGGTGATACATGGCAACCCTTGCCCAGCCTCATCTAGCTTGTTTTCCAGTTAACAGGTTTAGTTTTGGCCCCAGGAGACAGCAAAAGGAGAGAGAGGGAGAGAAACCTAAAGGGGCTCAAAATACCATCACTATTCAGTACAAAAGTAAGGTAAACTAGTTCTGCCAAAGACAGAAATACAGATTTCTGTATTTCCTTGTGTATGCTTAGTGTGATTTTTTTTAACTTCATCAAAGTTTCACATTTTAAACATTTTTATGTTTCTTTCTGTTTGTATCATGTGCTTTAAAGATCATCTATTTTAAAGCAAGAAAATGAGAATAGGTAAAATTCTAAGAAAAAAGGATGGGAGCCTATGAGAAGTTAGTTGTTCCCTTACTCTATCCCTCTCAGAACTAATTCGTATTTGACTGAGTATGGACTCTACATTTCTATTCTGGATAGCAAATTACTCTTATGGACAAATAGGGCATGTGTCTTTCTCTCCCCAAGGGGAGAGAGTAACTATATTACTAGATTTGGATACTGGGCTGCATCTGCCAACATGGGGTAGAATAGTTAATAAGGTGATGGAAATATGAATTTTCATTTCAGAAGAAGAGGATAGCTATCTCAGGCAACTGAAAGAACATGTTTGGATCAGTAAAACTAAAGTGACAAACCATGTAAGTGGCCTGAGTCTTCCTTTTTTTGCAACTGTAAAATTTGGCAATTAAACTGGCCAAACAGAAGATATAATACACATAAATTGGAATAAATCTGCATTTTCCAAGCCTAATGAATTTTTAAAGATTGAATTAAGTGACTAACTGGAATCTTAAAGATGAAAGAACTCATGCATGCTTCTTGAAGTAAAGAGTGGTCTAACTTAAAATTTCATTGTCTCTGAGGACAAATTAGAAAAAGCTAAAGAGATCCAACATCACGTGAATAGCCTCTGCTCCCACTCTGAGACTGTAAAGTCTGAAAAAGGAATATTCTATATAGACACATAGATGTTAAAATATGAACATTTTGCTTTGATTTCAATCCAAAAATAAATAAATGAATTAAATGTCAAAATGTCTATTCTAATTTAAACTTCTCTGTACATAACCTAATGTGTAGAGTGCGCTAAAAATCTCTTCATGCTATATGACTGAATATTCTCTATGCAATGTGTAGATGTTGAGTAAGTGCCATAGTTCATTTATTATAAACTACTTTTCCCATTTTAACCTCTTTGAACTGTGCATAAAATTTTAAATCAATGGCATGCTATAATTTAACTGGCAGCATCTTTCTTCTTAGCACCACTTTGAATAGTGATACGACGTACAGTGAATGGTGTCTTATGTTTGATGAAGTATGGTATTCAGTACACTTTAAAAAGCAAAACTGTCTAGAGTCCTAAGGATCCCAAAAACGTGTTAGTATTTATGAGTTATTTTAAGAGTAAGCTGGAAAATGCTAAAGAAATGCTCTGGAGATGGCCTGTGCCTGGGACCAAAGATGATAGGCATGGTCAGGAGGAGGTGAATGAGCAAAGAAAATGAACCTAATGAAGATATTTGTGATTTAGGTCTGGTATTAAACTCAGCTAGGTCTCTCCTGCCTCTTTTCCTAAGTTCCTAAAGCTGGGTCTAGCCAGTTTCCACCCCTTCACATATTGTTGGAGATCTCTGATACATTGGAAACCATGAAAAAGATTCATATACCGTAATACTGAGCAGAATAGTAGGTATGATGTACTTTCTAGGTATTGTATTTATCCAAAATTTGTGGACAGTGTCTTGTACTTCCAAAAGATTTAGAACCTCATAAGACTCATAGAAAGTAAATGTATTTTTAACATCTTTAAAGCATTTTTATCACGCTACTTAGATCATCTTTTTTTTCTTCCCTTTCTATTTAGATCATCTTAAAACAGCATCAGTTCTTCCATAAGAGTTTCAAAGCACTTAAGGGAATAAAGTAGCAAAGAAGTCAGTATTATTGAAGATTAAAGCCAACAACTTATTGTTTTAAAAAAGATATGTAGAGATGTAGGTAAGGCTGTGGGAAGGCATGTAAAAGTGGTTACTTTTGAATGAAAACTATCCATTCTTCCCCGTATCAATGTCTTTAAACTTTGCCACAGTAAATGTATTGCATTTGTAGTAATTTTTCTAAAGCAGTAAAGGTTCTTCTTTCTTATAATTAAACTCTTTCTTATAATTAAACCCTAAAGTACAGCTGGAATCTTCAAGGGTGCATTTTCAAGGATACATTTGCTTAATAATTTCATCCAAAAAAGTTACAGGCACCATCCAGTCCAGCCACAAAGTCCAAGTTAGTCATTTACCAAGAAAAAAACAAAGAGGACTCAAATAAAATCAGAAACATGAAAGAGGAGATGCTGCAACTATTGCCACAGAAACACAAAGTACCGTAAGAGACTAGAAACAATCTTATGCCAACAAATTGGACAACCTCGAAGAAATGGATAAATTCTTAGAAATATACAACCTACCAAGTCTGAATCAGGACAAAACCAAAAATCTGAACACAGACCAATTACTAGAAAGGAGAATAAATTAGTAATCAAATTCCCACAAACAAAAGTCCAGGACCAGATGGCTTCACTGGTGGATTCTACCAAATATTCAAAGAGGAATTAATACCAATTCTTCTCCAACTCTTCCAAAAAATAGAGGAGTTGGAAGAACTCCTTTTTTTTTTTTTTAAGATTTTATTTATTTATTTGACAGAGATTGACAGCCAGTGAGAGAGGGGACACAAGCAGGGGGAGTGGGAGAGGAAGAAGCAGGCTCCTAGTGGAGGAGCCTGATGCGGGGCTTGATCCCAGAACGCTGGGATCACGCCCTGAGCCGAAGGCAGACACTTAACGACTGCGCTACCCAGGCGCCCCGGAAGAACTCTTCTAAACATACTTTGAGGCCAGCATTACCCTGATACCAAAGCCAGACACGGATGCCACTAAAAAAAAAAAAAAAAAAAAAAAATTGGACAATATCCTTGATGAACTTAGATGTGAAAATCCTCCACAAAATATTATCAAACTGAATTCAACAATACATTAAAAGGATCATACACCATGATCAAATGGGATTTATTCCAGGGGTGCAAGGATGGTTCAACATCTGCAAATCAATCAATGTGATAAGCCACATAACAAAGTGAAGGACAAAAATGATACAAACATCTCATTAGATGTTAAAAAAAAGCATTTGGCAGACGCCTGGGTGGCACAGTTAAGTGTTGGACTCTTGGTTTTCGCTCAGGTCATGATCTCAGGGTCATGAGATTGAGCCCCATGTCAGGCTCCATGCTCAGTGTAGAGTCTGCTTAAGATTCTCTCTCCATTTCCCTCTGACACCCCTCCCTAACACACACACTCTCTCTCAAATCTTTAAAAAAAGCATTTGACAACATTCAACATTTTTTAATGATAATAACTTTCAACAACACAGGTATAGAGGGATTATACCTCAACATGAACAAGGCCATATATGACAAGCCCACAGCTAACCTCATACTCAACAGTAAAAAACTGGAAGCTTTTCTTCTAAGATTAGGAATAAGACAAGGATGTCCACCATCACTTTTATTCAACATAGTATTGGAAGTCCTAGCCAGAACAATTAGATGGCAAGAAAAATAAATAAAAGGCATCTGAATTGAAAAGAAAGAAGTAAAACTATCATTATTTGCAGATGACATGATACTATATATATAGAAAACCCTAAAAAGTCCATCAAAACACTGTTGGAATAAACAAATTCAGTGAAGTTGCATGGTACAAAAGCAATACACAAAAATCTGTGTTTCTTCACACTAATAATGAACTATCAGAGAACTTAAGGAAACAATCCCATTTACAACTGCATCAGAAAAAATAAAATACTTAGGAATAAATTTAACAAGGAGGTAAAAGACCCATACACTGAAAACTGTATAAGACATTGACTAAAGAAATAAAAGAAAACACAAAAAAATGGAAAGATATACCATGCTCATGTATTGGAAGAATTAACATTGTTAATATGTCCATACTACCCAAAGCAATCTACAGATTCAATGCAATCTCTATCAAAATTCCAATGGCATTTTTCACAGATAGAATAATTCTAAAATTTGTATGGAACTGCAAAAAAACCTAAGTAGCTAAAGCAATCAAAAAGAAAAGAAAAGCGGAATAATTTAAACAGTATGGTATTGGTGTAAAAACAGACACATCACTCAACAGAACAGAACAGATTCCCCAGAAATAAACCCATGCATATATAGTAAATTAGTTTATGACAAAGGAGCCAAGAATATACAATAGGAAAAGGAGTCTCTTCAGTAAATGATGCTCGGAAAACTGGACAGCCACATGCAAAAGAATGAAACTGGACCACTATCTTACACCATACCCAAAAATTAACTCAAAATGGATTAAAGACTTGAACATAAGACCTGAAACCATAAAACTCCTGGAAGAAAACATAGGTGATAAGCTCCTTGATATAGATCTTGGTGATGATTTCTTTTTAATCTGACACCAAAAAGCAGAAGCCACAAAAGCAAAAATAAACAAGTGGGATTACATCGAACTAAAAGAGCTTCTGCACTACAAAGGAAACCATAAACAAAATGAAAAGGCTACCTACTGAACAGGAAGAAATATTTGCAAATTATAAATCCAAGAAATAACAAGTGTTAGAATGGAGAAAAGGGAACCCTTGTGCACTGTTGGTGGGAACGAAAACTGGTGCAGCCACTGTGGAAAACCACATGGAACTTCCTCAAAAAATTAAAAATAGAACTATCACGTGATTAGCACTCCCACTTCTGGGTATTTATTTAAAGAAAACAACACTAATTTGAAGAGATATATATACACTTCCATGTTCATTGCAGCATTAGGTACAATAGCCAAGATATAGAAACAACCTGAGTGTCCACTGATGGATGGATACAGAAATTGTGTTGTATAGATACAATTGGAATATTACTCAGCCATAAAAAAGAATGAAATTTTGCTATTTGCAATAACGTGGATGGTCCTTGAGGGCATTATGCTAAGTGAAATAAGAAAGACAAATACTGTATGATGGCTCATATACATGGAATCTAAAACAAAGCAAAACAAACCAAGCTCATAGAAACAGAGCACAGATTGGTGGTTACAGGAGGCAGGGGCTGGGAAGTGGGCGAGATGGGTGAACTGTTCTTTTGTCTTTTTAAAACAAAAAAATTAATATAAACAGTCATACAGGAGACAGTGAGGGCCCACAAACTGATGCAAAAGGAATAATTCTGCCCTGTGTCTTGAGAGATGGCGACTTCTTCACGCTTTTGTGCCTTGTACACATGCACTTACGCTGTCAATCTGCTCTCTCTGGCCAGGCCATGGAAGGAGCAATTCACTTCAACAGATATGTTTCCTAATCTTGATTTTTCAAAATGCTGGAACTGAAGAGTTTTCTTTGGAAGCTCCTTCAATCCTTTAATGCAGAAAGCCCCTTCAGTAGATGTCTTTATCCTACTATAACCACATCTGTGCCAAAGTAAATATATTGATAAGCCCTATTTGAAAATAAGTGATGCAATAAGTAAAATATCTTTTTTTTTCCTTAGCGGTTAGCACAGTTTTAGGATGCCATGCCTCTTTTACCACGTATTGGGCAGAAAATTATATTTCTGCTTTTTATATTACTCCAAAAAATGTCAGTATTTTTTTATAATAATATTTTTTATTATATTATGTTAGTCACAGTACATCCCTGGTTTCTGATGTAAAGTTCGATGATTCATTAGTTGCATATAACACCCAGTGCACCATGCAATACGTGCCCTCCTTACTACCCATCACCGGTCTATCCCATTCCCCCACCCCTCTCCCCTCTGAAGCCCTCAGTTTGTTTCTCAGAGTCCATAGTCTCTCATGCTTCATTCCCTCTTCTGATTACCCCCCCTTTCTTTATCCCTTTCTTCCCCTACCGATCCAAAAAAATGTCAGTATTATTCCAGTTCTTTGTTTTCTCAAACGTGTTATTAACATTTTCTAACATATAGTTCTTTCCTCCTTTATCTTAGGTGTATGTAATTTTATCAGCTTGGCAGGGAAAAACAGATACTCTTAAGGTCTGAACTGGTATTTGAAGAGATAAGCTCACTTTTAGCTCATACCTAATAACATTACATTATTGTTTAGAAAGAGATAGCAGGCCATGTCTTATAAATTTTAATATACTCTTTCTGTCATCGAATAACAAGCGAATTATCCTACTGAAAAACCATGGGACTCCTTTCAAACTGTGGAGGATGTCTGGTTACCCTATTTTTGCCAGCTAAGCACACAGAAAAACATTATGCGATGGGCAGTATGTCAATGACTTTAGGAACCTGCACAGAGTTAGAACCTCTTCTCATATTACTCAGAGAGCAGCATTCTTTGTAATGACTTCAGAGGGAGGAAGGAAAGGGAATGGAAAGGCGAATTGACTAAATATTTGTGAAAATGGGTGGTGGAACCTCTCTAAGACTCAGTTTCCTCCCTGGTAAAATAGGAGAATTCCCTCCTCGCAAGGTGGTTGACTATTAAAAAGGTTGGTGTAGTTGGAGGAAAACAGTTTGTAAAGCACTATGATGCTATTATCATTGCATGAATGTGAGCATTGAGCATGTTAGGAAAGACCTTATTAAATTTGGTGCTTTAGCACTGAGGGTGACCCTTAACTGGAGAGGTAGACAGGGGACTGGCTGAACACTGTCGACCCTAGCATTACAAACCCCACTCCCAGAATTTCCTGGTTTGCAGTGGCATTCACACTTGTTTAAGGTAGAGGGGTCTATTCCACCTCTCTTAGCAAAGGAACTCCCCCTCCAGCAAAGGTGTCCGACGTGGCTGATGTCACCCACTTTCAAATCAGTAAATGTGGGAGTATTCATGGAAAGGAGGAGGTTAACATTCTCTTGAAGACATTCAGGGAAGCTCTTCCAACTGGGAATTGAGATGGGCAGCGAGCTATGATTTAAACAGCTAATGGGCGTTAACTAAATACGCCACATGGAAAGCTGGCTGGCTGGAATACGGATCAACTCTTCCTGTCTCTGGGTACACACCTAAGTCCTGTGGACACAATAGTCCCACACGCCAAGTAAAGTAAGAGGGTTGAAGATTAGAACTCGATGACTGCAGTATCCTGGGGGTAGGAAGATGCCTGGTGGTCAAAGGGATCTGTTCTGTTTTCTGTAAGCAGAGATCCTACTACCATCATCTTACTTTGTGGCAACAGAGACAAACAAAGGGGGAATTTCCTGACCAGTGTGAATGACAAAAAAAATGAGACAAATTATTGAGAAACTGATGGGTGTTCATTGAAGAGCAACAAATATGATTTATAAGCCTGAGGGACTGCCTTTAGGGCAAGATGAAAGACACAAGTCTCCCAGCATGGCCATCAGCTCTAACTAACAGGGACTGGCTCATTGTCCCCAAGTACTTGGAGGGTGTAAATAGTAGGGATGGAGAGAAATTATTTAGTGTGATCCAAGGGGACAGGAGGACGAATGATGGAAATGAAAGTCAAAACAAAGATGATTTAGACGGCTGAGCAAGTCTCATGCCCTAATGGAGAGATCTATTATAGACTGTGCTGCCCTGTCCCCTGGGAGGTGTGGAAGCCCCATCACTTTTGCCATTTACAATTGGAAAAGGCACTAAAAAGTAGATCAGCATATTGGAGAGGGGAAAAACCACCACATGCCCTCAGAGGTTCAGGGGGATGACTTAATAGGTCTTTTCCATCTCAAATTACTGCGATGTGGCTTATGTGCTTGGGGACCTGAGCTGCTAGAATAATTTTCCATCACCTGGGCTTCTTTTCTGTTACTCCAGGGCCTCAGTGAAGATATAATAGGTATCAGAGAGCAGCTTCTGCGTTCTAAATCGAAGCCTGCTGTGTATGGATGCTTTAGTGTGAAGGCAGAATTGACTAGGTTAGGTCTCACGTTGTGACGTCGGTGTGCGTAAGTACACACACATACTGACCGAGACCCCAAACAGCATATACCCACTAAGACCCAAGACAAAGGGAGAGGAGCTTGACTGCATTTGGATGGTCATTGCACAAATGAAAAGTTCAGGTTGTTTATTCCCTAAGCTAGGAAAATGTCTAAATAAAACTCTCTCTTTAAAAACAAAATAAGAAAAAAAATTATTTGGCCTTCAAAAACTAGTAAGAAACATTTACTGGGTAGGAACTGGAGGACCCATGTCTTGAATGTTGTTGATACTATATTTCTGTCCACAGCTGCAGTTGTATTAGCAACTGACACATTCTGAAACTCTTGGTGGCCCAGAAGGACACACGTGGGCTGGAAGCAGGGGCAGTCTGGGGTAACAACTGCAGTGGCAAGGCAGGGGCACGACTTGGTCAGATGGAAACTGGGGCAGGCAGAGAAGGGCTGGTGTCCCTGTGATTGCTAGAAGGAGCACAGCTGTGACCATAACAACCCCTCTCAGCCAGAGGATGACACAGAAGCAGAAGGACAAAAATGGTAAGAGGATGACAGGAGAGAGAGGCAGTGAGAAAGAAAGCAAAAGAAGCTGAAGGGTTGGGGGGTGGGGTGAGGGGGAGACCCACAGATGTAAGTTCTTTGCAGGTGGAGTGTATCACAGTTCCTGATAAAAATATTGTATGTGGTTGGGTGTAAGTTAAACTTCGCGTTCTGGAACACTGAAGTTTGCTACAGATTCAGGGTTTGACTTACACCCGACAGATATAGGTCAACCCTCATCCTGCTGCTCTCAGCAGCTGTAGCCAATGGGAGACAGAGCTGCCCAGCACGCCGGTTTAAGCTGCTGCTAATAGATGGAAATCAACCTAACCCCATTTCCTGCCTTTCTGCTGTCCTTGTCTGTTCATGGCCAATTTAGGCACAGGCTGACTGCTGGCTCACAGTAACTGTTGCGGGACTGATGGGGTAGGATCTGTTACTAGCACATTCCCTTTTTTATGTAAATGGGAGATCTGTTTTTAAGTCTCTAAAAGGATGACTATGTAAAATACAATAAATACTCTCTCATTAGCTTAAGGGCAATCCTAAAGTCATAGATCGATTTTGCTGATCTTTCGCTTCAGTGAAATTTAGAGATGTTTAGACAGAGGGGAATCTATGACAGAGGCCTGTTTTCAGAAAAGATACTGTAGAGGTTAAATGACTTGTCCAAGGTTACTTGGAGAGGTGATGGTAGGGGCAGGAAGAGAATTAAGGGAATAGTCTGAGAATAAATGGGGGGAAATTATCAAATTAAATCTGGAGAAAGAACATCATCACTGAATAAAACCAATTTAATTAAGATCCTTACCTTGGGTTAAGTGTCTGTTAGAAATCCCAGTTCAGTAACATACATTCCTTTATCCTAGGTGTTCAGATCCCTAACTTAAAAGTGAGTTCAGATGTTTTCCTATGCTCATATATATATATATTTTTAAATGTCCAACCTATTCTCCTCAATGAAAGTGACATGAAATCAAGCTAAGTCTGGTCATGTGGCCTCAACTGTTTACTCACTAGGGCCAACAGGCAAGAGCCTGTGAAGCTGAGTTAGAGGTTGAATTAGAAAGACAAGCTTTATGCTAAATGTTCAGTAGTAACTACATATCTTTCAGCAGGATTTTTGTGCCTTGTCTTCCCACCCCCACCCCACCCCCCGGATTCTAGGCCAAATGGACTAAACTAGAATTCCAGAAGCAGAGAATTCCATAACTCAGATCTTTGATTCAGACAGATTGCTACTTTCTTTCCATCATTTTAAGATAGCAAATGAATCCCTGAAACTACTTTTGCTATGAGTACTTAAGCTTCCAGAGGATATTCCTGACCGAAAGTTAGCCATGTTCTGAAATAACAGGTTACTTCATATTCTTTGTGTCTGAGCAAATGAAATTAGGCTTGTTAAATAATATTTGGAGAATATTTAAAAGAAAATAAAAAGCACCCATAAATGTACCAGCCAGTGACAACCGCAAGAACATTTCTGGGTTTCCTCCTTATTTCCACACACACGTATGCATTCCCAAATTTATTATGTTTGTAATGTTTTTTGTATATTGCCAAATTGCCCTCCAGAAAGGTTAAGTCAATTTATAACCCATTTTCAATGAGTAATATAATTTTTTAAAAAGCAAACAAACTAAATTTTGGAGTTGAACAATGATGCCTTGCTGTTTTTATTTTTTTATATCTTCCTCACTCCTAAGGTTGACCACTTCTCTCCTATGGTTGTGTGGCCAGTATTAGTGGACATTGTATTTGACTCAACAGCAGTGTGGTTTCTGGAATTGACCCCAGTGCAGGAATGGGTCCTGATTAAAATAAATCAAGCATGGCAATCCAATTTCTCTTGCTAGTTAGTGAATGGCTCAAAATTAGAACATGGCATTCCTCTGACAGCAGATTTGATCCAGCGTGGTCCTAAATTGACTCAATAAGGCTGAAGAGAAGGACTTGTATTTCATTGCCAGGAAAGCGACTACATTTCTTTTCTTATAATGTGAAAAGAAAGCATGTTGCTCCCAGTATTTGCTGGGTATCGTCTTATGATCCTGAGAGAAGCCATCCGGTCCTTCTAGCTACATGAAATAATACATTTCTTGATTATTTAGGTCAGTATGATTTGGTGTTTTGATTTTTCCATTGAGAAGTTGTCATAACCCTTTCTATTTTATGGGATTATTTCATTTTTGTCAATTCCTATTGTACTTTTATTTTTGGTGTGGCAAGAACTCTACTGAGGATATACTCTCTATATTATCAATATGTCTCTAATTTCTCACTTATTTACTCTTGTTTAATGTACAGAAGATTATAATTTAAATCTATTAAATCCATCAGTGTTTTTCTTTGTGATGTATTCCATTGCTTTTACTTTTATCCATCCATTCATTCATTTATCCATTCAAGAATATATATATATATGTGTGTGTGTGTGTGTGTGTGTGTGTGTGTGTGTATTATATATGAACTACAAGGTGCCAAATGCTAATAGACTATATAAAAGAGACAATAAAGACATAGCCCCTGTCCTCATGGAGTTTGTATTCTAGTGGGGGATTGAGAGGAGGTTAGACATTAACTGAAAAGCCACACACATTGGGTATGACCTGTTAATGGATAGATCCCACAAAAGGAAAGACAAAATATATGAGAACTTTAATAGGATTAGATCTACTAAGGGAAGTCAGGAGAAGCTTCCCTGAAGAAGTGGTGATTGAGCTGTGAATAATGAAGTTGGGTAGCTAGGTAAGAATGTTAACAGGCAGTAGAAAAAGTGCTCAGGGGCAGGCACAAAAAATATGAAGGATTGAAAAAATGTAGTACAGCCCACACCTTGAGAGGGGTCTGGTAGAAAATGAAGAGTCAGAGGTGAAGAGTGAGAGGTGGGGGATGCTGACCACACAGGGTCAATAAATCCATGTTAAGGAGTTGTTCCTTCTTCTTAAAATCTATAGGAAATTACTGAAGGTGTCGTCTTTGACAATCATAGTACCCTTGCCTCTAACATCCAATCCAATATCAAGTCCTATGAATTTTGTCTTCTAAATATCTCTTTAGTCTGTCCACTTCGTCCACTTTCCTCCATCATTACCAATACTTTCTTATTCCGTATTATCATAAATTCTGCCTGGACTAATGGAATAGCCACATCAGTGATCCGTTTATTCCTACCCTTGCCCTACTCCACTCCATTCCTACGTGGCCACGAAAGTACAGACCTGACCTTGATACCACTTGATGACACAAAAAACACCGAAAGAGGGTCAGTTTGGTTTTTGTTGTTGTTCGTTTGGTTTTTGAGAGGTGAGGGTGTGGAATGGGCAGTTTGTGAGTTCAATTTTGGACCTGTTGCATTTGAAATACCCATGGGATGTCCTAGCAAAGAAGCTAAATAGGAGGTAAGATTAGGTAGGTGTCTTCTGTTTGCCCATGTAGAGCCACTGTCTACCCTTCTCTATTCTCTGTGTCCAAAGAGACTGAGCTGTATGGAATGTGTTGGGATTTTACATATCCTGAGTACCTGGCTACCATGACCTCTAGCTTCTAGTTGGGTTTGGTGAATGGGAGGTACAGGCAAAAGATTGAAGGAAAAGAGTGAAAGTGGAGTATTTATTCCTTATTATCTACATCCTGCATTCTTTCTTCCTCTCCTGCCCCCTTTCCTTACTTCCCCTTTCTGCCCTCCTCCTCCAAACCCTCCTTTTTTGCCTCTCCCTTCTCCTGCCCTTCTTCCTCCCATTTCTTCCTCTTTTTTCTCTCTCTCTCTCTCTCTCTCTCATCAGGTAACAATTCTATCTCCTTATTTCTTCAAGCCTAAGGCAGTAATAGCTTCCTGAGATACTGTACCACCATTCTCTGTCACTTTCCCAAAACCCTTTGTAAATGATCTTTTAACTGATATCTCCCTAACTACCCATTTTGAGTGCACTGCCTATTTCAGGAATCCTGACTAACACTGATAAGTAAGAAATGGTTGGGGTAGAGTTGAATTTGAGTTGCCTGGATAGAGATTGTAATTGGAGCCATGGGTATGAAAGCAAATACCTTGGGAGACAGTGTAGAGAAGGAATGGGCCCTAAAGAACTTAAACATATAATGGTCTCCAGAGGAAGATAATCCTGCAAAGGAATTGGAAAAGTAGTAGCCAGAGTGGTAGGAGAAAAATCAGGGCAGTGTGTGCATGGAAGCCAAAGGAAGCACAGGTTTTGTAGTCAAGACTATCGAGTGGTTCTATAGTCACTGCATTCAGTGACTTGGACTGTTGTGAATCTGTTACATATTTTCTGTGTTCCCTTCTTTATTATGCTTTAAATTTTTATATTTATCTAGAATTTATTTTAGATGCATATAAATATAGTCAAATTTATTTTAGAATACATTTTAAGATGAAAAATTAGCTACCTTTCCTTAGCCATTATTCCATAAATAGTTCATCACTTTCTGTTACCATTATTTCCTTCATCAAACACTATTTTTAAAAGCACAAAGAGATGTTTGAGCACTTTCTACTAGATGCTTAAGAGTTTCCTATTTGCATTTATATTGGCCCAGTGGTTGTTACTTTATCATTCATTTTAGCATCCATTAGAACAAATCTATCTAAACTTTTCATTCTTAATTTTCAGAATTCTATTATCAATAGACCTATTTATTCTTCTAGATGAACTTTAGAACCATTTTATCGATTAAAAATCGAGATTCTTTTTGGGATTTTAAAATTTTATTTTCTTATGGACTTAAAATTGACATGCTATATTATTGGTTTTAGGTATACAACATAGTGATTCAGTATTTGTACATATTGTGAAATGACCATCACAGTAAATCTAGTTAACATCCGTCACCATAACTTAGTTACAAAAAATTCATGTGTGTGATGAGAACTGTTTGGGATTGTTTTAATCCTATAAATAAAATTGGGAAGCATTTAAATCTTTATTTAGTCTTTTAGCCAGAAACTCGATAGATAAATCCTTTCACCTTCAAATCTAATTTTTTAACTCTGGGAAAAGTATAGTCACTTTCTTTAAATAACATACATAGTTTGTGAAGGTCAATTCCAAATATTTTATATTTATATTCTTCTATCTGATGTTTCTTAGATATGCTTTGTTATTCTTTCTCTGACTTTTTTAAAAAAAATTTCAGTATGAGAGTAATATGTTTCTGGTTAAAAAAAAAAAAAAAAGCAAGAAGGAAAAAAACCCTCATATATAATCCTAATAGCCAACACCCAGATCTCAACATTATTGACTTTTTGGTGTACCGATTAAACATGCCCTACATTTTTATGTACATGCATTTTTATGTTTCTTATTCAAATGAGATACTATATTGTTTTGTAACTTCTTTCGCCTACTCTACAAGGAACATCTCCTATCAGTATGTGTACTTCTAACTTTTCATTCTTCATTGGTGCATGCTATTCTGTTATATAGATGTACATTAATTTATTTAACCAGACTCTTATTGGAGACCTTTTCTGTTTCCAACTTCCCAGCGTGAAATCACGCTATGATAAACCTCTTTTACCTCCTCAATTCCAAAGAGCCTTGAAATTGTATTTTTATTAAATATTGAATGTATACAAAAGAATATTTGTAAAATACATGTTTAAGGATAAAAAAGTAACAATACAATGATCACTTACTCGTATACACTGTTCTGTTTAAGACATAGAACATTTAAGGGGCATCTGGGTGGCTCAGTTGGTTAAGCCTCCAACTCTTAATTTTGCCTCAGGTCGTGATATCAGGGTTGTGAAATCAAGCCCTGTGTCGGATTCCACACTGAGCATGGAGACTGTTTAGGATTCTCTCTCTTCCTCTCCTTTTGCCCACCAAACCCCCACTCCCATGGCTTATGCTATGTCTCTCTCTCTAAAAAAAAAAAAAAAAAAAAAAAAAAAGAGAGAGAGAGAGAGTGAGAGACAGAGAACATAAGTCCCTGTGTGTCCCTCTCCAATCCCATCCTCCCTTCTTCATCATTCCCTTTATTTCTGTTTTATCACATGTACATATGTACATGAACATATAATATATAATTATGCATTTCTTTAAACTTCATACATTTGGAATTTTACTGTATGAATCTCTTTTTGACTTGCTTTTTCTACTCAGTAATGTGTTTCTGAGATTCATTCATGTTGCAAATAACTATAATTTATTCATTTTTGTTGCTGTGCATATTCAATTATATGAATATATCATAATTTTTAATCCATTTGACTGTTGGTGACTATTTTGGTTATTTCCAGTTTTTGCTGTTACAAGTATGCTACTATGAATATCTTTGTACCTATCTCTCAATACATGTGTACTAGAGTTTCTATAGGCCAAATATCAGAAAGTGGAATTTCTGAGTCAAAGGGAATACACATTTCAACCTGATAGATGATGCTGAATTATCTTTCAGAATGGCTGGAATAAATTTATTCTCCCACCAGCAGTTGTATAAGAATTTCTTGGTTCCACATCTCCAATTCTGGGTATTCCACATTGAAAAATTTTTGTCAAACTGTTGAGATCGAAATAATATACCACTGTGGTTTTAACTTGCATTTCCTTGATTACAAATGAAGTTGAATATATTTTCATATGTTAATTTACCATTGTGTTCTCTCTTCAGTGATGTGCCCATTCAAATCTTTTTCCCATTTAAAAGAAATTAGGTTGTGTTTTTCTTATTGGCTTATAGTTTTTATGTAGTCCAGATACTAACCTTTTGTCACATAGGTAAAGCAAATAGCTTCTCCCAGTTTATGGGTCATCTTTTTACTTGTTATGGTATCTCTTGATAAACAGAAGTTCTTAATTTTAATGTAGTTGACTTTAATAATATTTTCCTTTACTCTTTGTGCTCTTCTGTCTAGTTTCAGAAATTCTTCCCTTCCTTTAATTGTAAAGGGCATTCTCTTATCTTCAGGAGGTTTTAAAGCGCTACCTAATATTGAGTCTTTCATTTACCTAGAATTGATTTTTGGCATGTGGTGTGAGGTCAGCGTTCAGATTCATTTTTTTTCTGTATGAATAACCAGTTGACTCAGCATCATGTACTTAAAGCCCATACTTTCTCAACCGATTTTCAGTACCCGCTCTAGTACACTTGTGAATCAACTCACCAAGTTCCATTATCTAATTCTCAATGGCCACCTGCCAAAATAAACACCTTATTGGGACTTTAAATGTAATAAAATAAACCTAGGGGTCAATTTAAAAAGGAGTGACAGCTTTATAATATTAAATCTTCTTATCCATGAACATAGTATCTCTTTCCATTTCGGTTCCTTTTAATTTCTCTCAATTTCTATATACAGGTCTTACTCATATTTTGTTAACCTTAATTCTTAGGTATTTAATATTTTCGATAGTATTATAAATTACATCTTTTTTATTACATATTCTAATTGCTTATTGCTGGTATATAGAAATGCACTTTTTAAATACCTTGCAACTCACAATTTTACTAAAAGATTTGAATTCTGATTTATATATAGATTATTCTGTATTTTCTATGTAAAAAAAAGAATCTTCTGCAAATGATGATGCCCTAGTTTTTGCCTCTCTCATCATTACAAATTGTATGTAAATTTTGTACCGTCTGATATTTCCAATACCTGATTGCTATGGGTGATAGTTGCTTGTTGTTTTTATTGGGTCTCACTTATGCTGCTTTTCTTTTTAAAGTGCGGATTCCCATTTCTGTGGGTATTCTTTGAGGTGTAGATTGAAGGGAGTTCATTTAAAAAGGATTTGCATTTGTTTCTGCCAGGTGCCCATGGGTACTACTGAAGGAGGGCCACTTTATTTTTTAATTTTTTTTTAATTTTTTATATTTTTTAAAGATTTTATTTATTTATTTGAGAGAGAGAGACAGCCAGCGAGAGAGGGAACACAAGCAGGGAGAGTAGGAGAGGAAGAAGCAGGCTCTTAGTGGAGGAGCCTGATGTGGGGCTCAAACCCAGAATGCTGGGATCACGCCCTGAGCTGAAGGCGGACGCTTAACCACTGCGCTACCCAGGCGCCCCAAGAGGGCCACTTTAAACTAAATTCTCAGCTTAACATTTTTCCAGACCACCTGGGTAGTGCAACTCAGGCATCAAAACTCACCTGTAAGGACTAGCTTTTATTAATAAACTTTCAGGAAAGATTTTCCTTCCCCTTTAGCCCAGTGCCAAATTTTAAGATGAGCAAAGGTCCTTGTTGTTTGGAATGGAGGCAATTTTGTTTCCAGTGTACCCTTTTGAGCTTTATGTAAAATGTTGTCTTTTAGATTGCCTCTTTGGCCTTGACCTGGACTTTGTTACCTTTCAGCCATATCTTGCAAGGCTGTGAACACTGGAACTCAAGATCCCCTGATCTGTCAAAAGCCCTCACTGCAAAAGCAAGCATCAGTGCCTGAGTCATCTTACTAGGGCCTTGCTTTGAATTCATGTTGGCGTTGCCTTATTACTATGTCATCAATACATTTAAAAATATAGTTCTACATTTTATTAATTATTTTTAGCTATTGTCAATAAGAAGGTTTTTAAGGGTATCTAGTTTGCCAGTAATCTTCCATCCACTCCACTTCAGCTGTATTTTCTCATACCCTAGATTTTTTCACTTCTTATATCTGTTTCACTTCCTAAAACTCAGTTTCAAATATTTTATCTATGGCCATCATCTCCTGTCTTTGAGTGCCTCTAATTTATTACTCGCACTTGAACAACTATTCAACCCCATTAGGACTCCAATCCTAAGGCTCCGAACTGCACCCCACTGAACCTCACCTATAGTCCCCAACCTCATCACAGTCACCACCAAATGTTTACTGTCCATTTTCTTGGGATCATCCTCATTCAGATTAGAATTTATGCAAGGTCCCTGTGCTGCAAAATACAGTGTTAATACTGTCTCCCAGAGTTGTGCCATGTCATGGTCCATCATCACAATCACTCCCTTATCCACACCCTCTGTGTCCTTCTTTCCCCTTCTAACATCTGATCGGCAATAGTTATTGATTAAACCCACATCAGTCTTCCTACTCTGTACCTAGTTCTGGAGGAAAACAACTGACTATGCTGACTGGTTTCCTTCTAAATTTGTGTGCCTTCAGTGTGCGCAGCAATCCCACCGTATTTCTATAGTCGGTTCAACTCTACCATCCTTCAAAGCAACTTCTCTGCAAACCCCAGCCTTCCTTGACCCCACCTCCCCCTCTCAGTTGATGGCTTCCTTTTTTATTTCAAAGATTGATTGATAGAGAGAAAGAGAGCAAGTGAGCATGTGGGGTGGGAGGTTGGGAGAAGAGGAGCAGAGGAAGAGGGAGAGAGAAACTCAAGCAGACTCTGAGCTGAGCACAGAGTCCACAGAAGTGGACTCAATTCCATGACTGCAAGACCATGACGTGAGCCAAAACCAAGAGTCATACACTCAACTGACTGTGCCACCGAGGTACCCCCTTCTTATTTCATTGAGGCAATGGAACCTAACACTAGAGAGCTTCCTCATTCATGCACCACGCAACCCACCAAACTCCCTGCATTTGTAATATATTCTCAGCTTCCCCTCTTGTGACTGGATTAACTACCCATGTTCATATCTAAAGCCACCTGTCCACATGTGCACAGGATTTTGCTCCTTCTTCTCCCCTCCAGCCATCACTATCAATGATTCTCTGTCGTTTTGCTCTTCCTTCTGCTCTAAGAATGGGCACATGCCATCAAGTGTTTGTTTGTTTGTTTATTTCTTAATACAGAACAGGAGCTTTCCTCTTCTGGGAAGATGAAGTTGATATACTTTTCCATATTCCTCCAGCTAAGTAAAACTAAAACCCTTGGATATTACTAATATATATATATACACACACTAATAGTGTGTGTATATATATATATACTGAAAGTTGAGAAAGGAGAGGAAGGCAGACCAGCTTTGGGACTTTGGGACACAGTGGTTAGTTCCCTATGTTTGTTTGTTTGCCTGCCTCATGTATCCCAGACTTGGAGCTAAAGAAGCTGGCAGCCCACAAACACCAACAGGCAGACAGAAAAAGCCCCAACAAAAGCATGCTCTGTTTAGCCAAAGGACCAGGAAAGTGTCAGCCTAGCAAAATAGAAAAGTTTTAAATTATCTAAAGTACTCTACCCCAGCCAAAAACCACAGAAAAAACTGTGGCCCTACTTCCACTCATGCCAGCAAGGTCCTAGTGGGAAACCCAGACTTCAGCCCTCAACAAGGCTGTACCAAGGCACCCCAACACCTGCTAAGGTGGCGTCAGAGAAGGATAGGTAGGAACCTGGGATTTTCATCCCCACCAGGCAGTAATGACACACACTTCCCCCTTCTTCCTCCTCCCCCATGCCAGGGGGACCACTCAGGAAGCCTGGACTTCCATCCCTACCTGGCATTAGCAAAGCCTTCTTCCCCTCCCTTATGGGGTGCTGTCAGGCAAGGCCTCATGAACTTCAGGGCTTTCACCACCACCCAGCAGTAATGAGGCACTTTTGCCCTTCTAGCCATGAAGGTATCAGTGAGGGGCCTGTGGAGAATGAGAACTCCCACGCCTGCCGAGCATATTGAGGACCTGTAAGAGCTCATTGACTTTGCCTGTCTGCATCACCGTTGTAACCCCAATGCCTGCAATATTGCTTAGTATATGATAGGAGCTGGTTGCATGATCTTGCTCAAATCACTGATCCTTTCTCTGCAAAACAATAGTACCTACCTATATGTTGTTGTATGGATTAAATGGGTTGATACGTGTAACATTCCTAGAACAGTGCTTGACAGGTGAGGTGCCAGCCATTGCTGCTGATGCCGGTGTTGTCATTAGTCATTCCTTACAGATTTAGTGGCCTCTTAAACAGAACTGTAGCTTTATCCCATGAGTTTTTATTTGTAGTATTTTCATTATTCTTATTTTCTAAGTATTCTGTAATTGCAATCACATTTCCCCTTTTATGCCCAAGAGATCTATAGAAGAGTATTTTTAAATTTCCACGTGGGTGGGAAATTTTTGTTTAAATGTTTGGTCCTAATTTCTAGTTTTATTGTTCTGTGGTCAGAGAATATGTCTGTGCACGTTGTACTTTAGGAGATTTATTGATGTTTTCTTTATAGTCTAGCACATGACCTATTTTTTAAAAAATAATTTCTTCAATTAAAACAATTTTTCCCCTTTTCCTCATTGTGAAGGCTTTTATGCTAGGGATACATCCTATAAACATACTTTCCAACACACCAAACTAGACAGTTAAATGAAATAAAAGCTTCAATCATGTTGAGTTAAAATGCTTCATTCCTGTTCAATTTGCAGTAAGCACAGATTGCAAAGTTCCCCAGAGGGAGAGAAATGCGAACGGGCACACTCAGCCTTCAGGTGTGATTTGTTGGTTGTTCTTCTGCTGCCTCTTTTCTCCCTCCAGTTTTCTTCTGGTGAAAGAATGCTTTTAATTCTAATTGTAGCCGACTGTAATTTCCAAAAGTAGCCACAGCAATATTTCTGGTCCTATATGCTGTTCCAGGATTTTGCCACTGCCCAGCAAGAGGTGAAGTCTATTTGCAGGATTTGCAAGCTCGTTCATAAATGGCAATAGGACCTCTATCTGGTTCTCTCTCTCTCTCAAGATACCCACCCTTGGAGGCCAGTCACCATGTCTTGAGGAAGCTCAGGCTACATGGAGAGGCTACTTGTTGGTGTTCTGGTCCGCAAAACCACCAACACCCACCACAGGGCCCAGGGATAGCCACCATCAATCCCCAGACATGTGAGTGAGTGAGTCTCCAATGATCACAGTCCCAGGCCGTCCCCACAGTGCCCTGTCTGAACCTGACCCGTAGACTCAATGAGCATCACAGATAGTTGTTCTACATCATTAAGTTATAGGGTAATTTGTTACTCAGCAATAGTAACCAGATCACTAAAGATGGAGTGACCTCAATTAATCAGAAAATTCCGTTTAGAAGGAGGGTGTTATAATGAGAAAAACAACAGACTAGGACCTAGGAGACCACCTGGGTTGTAGGCTGGATTAGCTCATAACTTGCCTTGGGTCCTTGCACACATCTTGTAACCTTTCCGAGTCTTAATATCCACATCTGTCATAAAGGCAGTTGGACCTTGTAGGCCTCTTCAAGTTCTACATTTAATTAATGTCTTGATATACAAAATTTAGCATTATAAAAGATTTCATGTTAGAGATCTTTTTTCTTGAGATATTGTGTATCTATATTTGATCAGTGATATTCGTGATTTCACAGTTAACTCTCCTTGGGCAATCTTATTTTCCTAATTTTTTTTTTAAAGATTTTATTTATTTATTTGAGGGAGAGAGACAGCCAGCGAGAGAGGGAACCACAAGCAGGGGGAGTGGGAGAGGAAGAAGCAGGCTCCCAGCAGAGGAGCCTGATGTGGGGCTCGATCCCAGAACTCCGGGATCACGCCCTGAGCCAAAGGCAGACGCTTAACAACTGAGCCACCCAGGCGCCCCTATTTTCCTCATTTCTAAACTATAACGCTGGCTAGGCATTTACTGCAGAACGGAGGGCTCACCAATTTCCCTTCACAGTAATATATTAAGCACTGCTTTGATTCCATACTTTTATATTGTTCAGTGATCTCTGCCTACTATTTTGGGTGTTCTTTGTTAGTTACCAGGTGACATGCTGCCAGAATATGCTCACTGAGATTTTACTGTCTCTGTCTAGATTCAACATATTGAGACTTTTAAATATGCCTTACAAAGCTAAATCTGCTGTGGGATATATAAGGCCCGTTTCTCATCAGTTGTAACTCTGGAGGCTGCATTGTTGGGAGGAGTCATCTATTATTCCACATACATTCCAGAAGAAGCTAAAGCAAGTGTTTAATGCGTGCTTTCCAACACACAATACTTCACGATCCCTAGAGTGTGATGACTTGGGACAGCTGCCCTGAGTCAATATTCAGGGGACCCAGCCATGCTGGCAGCTTGTCAGTGACTCAAGGAGCACCAGCTGGGGCCCCATCACATGCTTGTAACACCCTCACAGAGAAACATTCTTAACTTTCCTCCCTTTCCTGGGTTCACCAGAATCACTATTCCCTTTGTATCCTATCCCACACACAGAACAAAGTTAGTGAGTTACTCTGATATAAATTGTATGTTTCCTGAGAAGCAGTTGTTTCCTACATTTGTTTAGGACAGTTGTATTCTGTTACCATAATGACGTGATTTCATTAAATATTACATAAAGAAGTGAAATATGAAGGCAAAGAAAAGAGCTGTTTCTATGAAAACAAGTTGAAAGCTTCATAAAGTGTGAGTGATACGTATAGCTGCAAAAGATTGTGGGTAAAAAAATCTAGAAGGAATCTATACTCAGATTGCTTCTCATGGATCTATGAGTTTTTACTCTCCTTTAAAGACACCCCTACTTTAAACCTTAGTGAATATGTTCTAGGTGTGCTTTATTCAAGAATGATATCCTGGGCTCGAAGTGAAGGCCTTGCCCCTCTGTCAAAAGATCGGTCAATTGATATATACTTATTTGTATTCAGTTAAACAAAATGTTTGTGGAAAATGCCATTTTTTGATTTGTTACTTTGACCTATTTTTTTAATGGCCTAACTCCTGGTCCAACAGCCGCTCTTGAGGGATAAGTTGGCTTGGACTGTACATAAATTCAGCTCATCTCTCCTGTTTCATCACAGGAAATAAGGAACTGTCAAGCCTGCCCTTCCCTGCTGCCAAACTACAAACTTCCACTTTGTGATTTTGTTTTCACATCAAGGATACTCTTCAGCTTTAGCCCAGTTCTCCCCAGCCCATCCCTCCTCACTTCCCCGATTAATTCTAGAGGACTGTGATTCACTGCAGCCCCCAGGACCTCACTGGGATGGTTCCATATAAGTGCATTTACCTAGGGCATCCTCTGCTAACTACCCAAATCTTAAAAAAAAAAAAAAAAAAAAAAGGCCTCCACCCCTTGCTCCAGGTGCTCCTCCAGCACAGCACCTGGTTCCTTTCCTTCCTCGCTTCAACCAGTATTTATTGAGTGCCCACCTCATGCGGGCTACTAGGTGTGTTGTAGTAAATTAAAATGTGTGTGTAGGGACGCCTGGGTGGCACAGCGGTTAAGCGTCTGCCTTCGGCTCAGGGCGTGATCCTGGCGTTATGGGATCGAGCCCCACATCAGGCTCTTCCACTATGAGCCTGCTTCTTCCTCTCCCACTCCCCCTGCTTGTGTTCCCTTTCTCGCTGGCTATCTCTGTCGAATAAAAAAAATAAATAAAATTAAAAAATAAAATAAAATAAAATGTGTGTGTATAGTCAACAATAGATACATATTATCAGCAGAGGAGCAAAGCTAAGTCTCTTGGCTTTCTTGTTGATAAACTGGTAAACTGACGAGGGAGAATTTTCATAGGACTATTTTTTTGAAATTCCATTATAATTAACATACAGTGTTAGATGAGTTTTGGGTGTCCAATACAGCATCTCAACAATTCTACACATTACTCAGTTTCATGGCACTTTTGGCTTGGAAATTTGTCGGCTTATGTGTTTATGTATGCATTTATATACGTATGCAGTTATTTGGGTTCCTGCAGAAATTAAACGGGCATAAGCATGTCATACTTGAACTAGGGGCCGGCAAACTTTTTCTGTAAGGGGTCAGAGAGTAAATATTTTGGGTTTTGTGGGCCACAGGGTCTCTGTTACAAGTATTAAGCTAAGCTGCCATAGCAGAAAAATAGTCGTAGGCAATATATTAATGAATGGGAGTGGCTGTGTCCCAATACAATTTTATTTACAAACAGGCAGGAGCCCTAGTTTGCCGACCCCCAGAATCTATCAAAATAGCTTACTGGCTCCCCTACTAGCATTAAACTTGCTCAAGTCTTTTCCAAAAAAAAAAAAGGCTCCACATCACATCACAGCAGGAATTTGTCTTGTCCTCCCCATGTCCACTTCCCCACCTCTCATCTACCTTCAGTGCTAGGCAATCTGACCTCTGTGCTCACCACCCACTAAAATGGTCCTTACCAAGGTCACCAACAGTCTCTGTGTTGCTAAATCCCATAGACACTCCAGCCTTTTCTTTCTTACTTAATCTCTCCACAGCTTTCAACACAGCCAACCACTCCCTCCTCCTGGAAACACTCTCAGCTCCTGAAACCTCACACAATTGTTTTGTTTGGCTCCCCCACCCCCCACCCCTATAGCAGCAGCTACTGCTCAGTAATCAAAGGCTCCTCTCCTCTTCACAAACTAAGTGCTGGAGTTGTTCAGGGCTCCATCCCGGCTTCTTTTGCTTCTCTCCCTACTCTTTCCCTAGAGACCTTATCCAGTCCGTAGGGTTAGATGACATCTTGATGGTGAAAATCCCCAAATTTATTTCTTCAGCCCAGATCTTGCCCCCAGTTCCTTCCCATATCCATTTGCCCACTTGACATTTCTAGTCTCCAAGGTGTCCAAAACATAAAGTGCTGAATAAGTACAATTAAATAAGTTTACCTGGTTGCCCAAGCAGAAACCAGAGCCTAATCCCTAACTCCTCCCTTTTGCTCACTTCATGCATTACCCAAATATTAGCCTTCTCTTTCCTAATCCTCTCCTCAATCTTTCCTTGCCTCCTATACCTAATTCTGAGGCTGCTACAGCTGCATCTGTTGCTAAAATATTGAAATACTTCCATACTGGTTGTAAAGGGCTCCTGGCCTAAACCCCAGTCACGCTGGCCCCACCACTGAGATCCACCTGCCCATCCAGCCTGGCCCCGCAGAGATAGGCCCACAGACCCTGCTTAGTGCTGAGGCTAGCACCCACCCTGATGAACAAATGCTCATGCCAAACTCAGATATTTTAATATTATACCTGCTTAATACCGCTGTTACTAAGATATTCTGGCAGTAGGAAATGATCTCTCACCCAAATTACTGGAAAAGCCACCCAACTGATCTCCCTACCTCCTGTCTCACTCATCTCCAGACTCTGTAGCAGCCAGAAGGAGTTGTCTAAAATGCAAGTTGATTGCATCGTCCCCCTTCTTATAATCTTTAAACGTGGTAACTGTCAAGATAAAACCCCAACCCCCTTCATGATCTGTACTCTTCTGTTTTTCTTCATTCTTCAAATCTCACCTCCTCAGAGATGTTGCCCCAATTCCATCTAGTTGGTTCTTCCTGTTATGCTCTCACAGCACTGTTTGCATCATTATATTGCTCACAATTTGACATCCTTAATTTCATTTTTTTTAATTTTTAAAAAAAGATTTATTTCTTTATTTGAGAGAGAGAGAGCAAGCACGAGCGGGGGGAGTGGCAGAGGGAGAGTAGGGAGCCCAACTCAGGTCTCAATCCCAGGACCCCGGGACCATGACCCGAGGCAAAGGCAGACACTTAACTGACTGAGCCACCCAGGTGCCCCTCATTATTTTTATCTGTTTCCTCCACTAAACTACATGCTCCCTGAAGGCAGATGCATGACTGTCTTGTGCACTGACAGATCTTTTACCCCTGAGTATTCGTTAAGTGAATAATCTGTCCCTGAATCCTGTCTGGCTTCATCCTTTTCCACTTTCTCCCTTGTAATCTAGGGTTAAGCTGTATGCAGCCAACAGTATTCAATAATTCTTTGGTAATGAACTATTCTCAGTTCCTTAAACATTCCTCATAAATAGCTCCCCTTTGCCTAGAATACTTTTGTCTGCATGCCTGTGTCCTTTCACCTGAGAGACTCCCGCTTCCAGGTATCAACACTGTCCTTACATCCAGGGTGCCTTGCTATGAATTCCTCCATGACAGAACTCATGATGCTGTCATTTATTTTTTTATAATAATTTTTTTATTATGTTAGTCACCATACAGCACATCCTTAGTTTTTGATGTAGTGTTCCATGATTCATTAGTTGCGTATAACACCCAGTGCCCCATGCAATACGTGCCCTCCTTACTACCCATCACCGGCCTATCCCAATCCCCCACCCCCCTCCCCTCTGAAGCCCTCAGTTTGTTTCCCAGAGTCCATAGTCTCTCATGGTTTATGATGCTGTAATTTAGATGTCTGTGTCCTTTCCTGATTTCCCCACCAGATGGTAAGCCCTATGGAGGCCAAGACTGTGTCATTTTTCATAGTTGCATTCAAAGCCTTTTGCTCAGTGCCTGGCACTCAGTAGCTCATACATAGCCGACAAATTCAGTCCTTAAAGGAGCCACTCCAAAGTCTTGAGAGGGAATAAGTGAATTTATATCCATTTGCATGGCAATATACTACTTATAAATGGGATAGCTTCCCCAAAAGGTGGATTTACTTTGGGTTTTTTTTTCCCCCAAGAATAAATTTTCCCTTAGTATCGTGTGTCTGTGATGTGCAGTGACTTCACCTGCAACTCATTGTCTGGCTATATGGGCAGAAATTGGTTCATGGTGGAAAATGCAAAATGTGTAGTACTAAAAAAGACCCACAGTGAGACTAGGTTTTGTAACGTCCTAAGAGGACATAAGAGGATAGCAATTTCTCTTCCTTGAGACGTATATATTTTTAATATAGTCATCCGAATTCATGTAACTCAGTTAAAAAAAGAAACTCTTTTCTCTACACGTTAATGGTGGTTTTATGGTTTCATTCTGCTGGGCACATAAATATGTTACAATATAAATAAGCCAATGGTGTAATGAATCACTGCAGTCTTATTGTGTGTAAGTTTTTACTACAAATCTTGGTGGGGGGGGAGCTGTTCATGCTCTGCATTTTTAAATTATGCTAATGTGATTAGTCATTATAATCCTACTTACTTTTCATGATAGATGCAAGACATTTAAGCCTCCCATAGTACTGAGGGGCCTGATTAGTGCTCAAGACCCAATCAAGAAGCTGTTGATGAAGTTCAAATAGCACATTAAAAAGTTATGTATGACACAGGAGTTGATTGTTGCTTATATAAGATGGTATAAACTAATATACGAAGTATAAATTGTATTTATGTACGTTTTTATCCTTCCATGAAAATTTTAGCCACTACCATAATCTTTGAATGTATTTTGCCAGGATATGTGCAGGCCACTGTTTCTGCAATGGAAGTGTAAAAATGACAGAGCAAGCTGCTATTATTGTTAAATATGAAAATTCACACACATCTACATCAGTAAACAGGTGTTTTCAAAACCCAGACTTCAACGTAGTTCACCCATTCTTGCATTTTGATGTTGTAATCAAGCAAAATGAGAAACAGAAGGGACACATTTTGGTTGATTATTATCCTGCCAAATCAGATTGTTCCTGTTCTTGTCTTACATAAATATCAAACTCAGAGGGAGAAGTGGGGAGCAGGGAGAAAAATATGGATGTGTGTCAAGAGAGTGAAAGGATGGTCTTAGAATTTTAAATGAGTCCAATAAATTGAAGACTTCCTTAACAATCTCAGAAATAAAAGTCAGTAGAAATATATGCAGTAGATATCCCACTAAAGTATACACTTGACATTCAGTTTTTAAAGAAACTTTCTTAGAGCTAGAACCCCTTTCCAGAAGAAATCTTACAAGGAATTATATATATATGTATATATATATATATATATACATATATATAAAATTATATATATATAAAATAGAATATGTGAATATTCTAGAATATATTCTAGAATATATATAATAGAATATACGAAATAAGAATATTTTTGGTAAACATTTCATTGGTTGAAATTCATTGAAGAACAAGGCTGTTTTGATGAATACAAGGAATTAAAATTAGGGGCTTAGCTGACAATTATCATCTTGGATGAGCCTCAGCAGCCAATTTATTTTGGCAATTTCTTACTGGTTGCATAGTATCAAGATTTTCTTGATTACAAAAGTAAGCTGTTGGAAATGATAAAAATATAGTTTTGTTTTGTTTTTTTAAGTTGCCTTGTAATCTCAGGATACAATTCCATTTACAAATAATGAGAAGGAGCTTTATTTGTTCTGAGGCTAAACCAGGAGTTTACCTTGTGAGACAAGTTAAGCATGTTGTTGGTCTCAATTGTAATAATATTAGATATATGACACACTTGAACGTGCCTGTTTTAAAAACTGTAGTTTTGTAATAGTTAAAAATTAAGTAAAATTCCAGTGAAATGTTTTCTGCCCTCTTGAATCTGCTCAAGGACACAGTAGGGTGGGGCAGAGTATTTTTTCGGACTGGTTTTCTGAGTTACAGTCTCCTCCACCACCTACATTTGGATTTTAACAGTAGATTTGCCAAATGCCCCTGCCCCCTTTCCGTGTCACCCTACTGTAGGCATAAATGGTGTGTTCCTCTTGCAGTATTCTCTCAGTTAATAGCATCACCATCTCAGGAGTTGTTTTCCCTTTCAACTTTTCCCTCTTCTTCGCCCCTAACGTTTACTAGCTCATGAAGGTCTATTCCTACCGTCTCCAAAATATCTATGAAATCCACCCTTTCCTCTACCATCTGTCCACATTGTAGTGGCCTCCTGACTGCTTCTTGCAGACTTCTGCCTTACCCTATCCAGCCAGAGCTTCTACTCTGAGACACATCTGATTAGGTCATCCTCCTGTTTTGAAGCTGGTAATGTTCTCTTTCACTTACCTGGTTAAGGCGAAACCTCTCAGCTCAGTACAGAAGACCCTTCACAGGCTGATCCCACCATCCTCCAGCCTCATCTTCTGACTCCTCCAACTCATGCAACCCCAACCCACCACACTGCATGGGCCTTATTCTTTCCATCTGTTTTCTTCGCTCCTGGAGACCTCTTATCATCCTTCAAGATCCAATCCAAACATGACTCCCTTTCCAAAGCATTTCTCGCTTTCTCCAAGCAGCTAGCTCTCCAGCTTCCTTTGTACTACATATCATTGTAGTATTTGTTCCATTTGTTATTGTTGTTGTTCTGAGATCATCTGCTTGTGTGTCTGTCTTTTCTCCAAAGTACTATGAACTCTTAATGAGCAGGGATCGTACCTCATCCATTTTTTCTTTGCCCCAAGCACCTAGTGTCATACTTGATATGTGCCTGAAACATGGGAAACCCCCAGTGCATATTTTTGAACTTTTTATTACAGTGTTTCATGTGGAGTTTGTTCCTGATTCTTACAGTGATACACTAGCAGAAACCACAATGGCGTCCTGTAGACTCCCTGTTGCAATGACATCACATAGCTAATTATCAGTTTCTTTTCTCCTCGCTTCAGTCTCTCCATGCCATTGGGCACCTAGTTCCTTTATCTTACTCCAAATACATTAACATATGTTTCAGAATTGAATTTCAAAACAATTCTTCTCTATGGTGTTTTCTTCCCCAAATTTATTTATCCCATCCCCTCACAGGTTATATGATACTTCCCTGATGTTTAGGATCTCAAACAGAACTGATTTCTCCTCCTGGTTTTAGGTCAGATTTTGGGGGGAATGTTCACTTATCCTGTCCAAGTGCCCTCAGTGGAGGATCTCTTTCATTTTGTTTCCCCACTATCTTTTATAATCCTCCCCAAGAGAGCTCAAATGCAAGCGATGAGGGATTTGCAACTCTCAGATCCTCTGCCCCCGTATTCCTTGAGCCCCTGAAAATGCTGCAGTGAAGTTGGGATCTTAATTGTTTTTGTGTATTCACATGTAAATGCTGTATCTATTGGATTCTTCTCCTTAACTCATATTTATAATTCAATGAAAATCCATCCCATGGCAAACATTACTTCTTACAAACTCAGTTGTTTATTTTTCTTGATCATTTGGATATTTTAAAGTTTTTATCATCTTTTATTTGCTTCATGATTTTACTCGAAGAGAATTTAATAACACTTACCAGGATGGTTATTCTTCCTCATCCACTCAACTGCTCCGACCCCTTTACAAGGCATAATATTTCCTATTTCCAATCCTCCCCGGGTTTGAAAAAAAAAAAAATAGCTTGGCAGTGGTTCACTAAGAACTGTAATTTAATCCTTTGGAATAACAGGCTTTTCATCTGTGCTCTCTGCAATGATCCTGATCTGCCACACAATCAGTTCCTTAGAAAAGAACAATGCTACTAGAAAGAAAAGAAAGTACTGGCAACATGGTAAAGAATACAAGGGCTTTTATGAGATTTGTAAATATAAATTAATCTTGAGAATAAATGGCACCAAAATATGAATTATTGCTACTATTCAAAAGAAGAATCAGGACATTTTTAGCAGCAAATGTAAATGAACCTGAGTGTCTATGCTTTTGATCTGGACTGTGTAAACACAGGCTCATAACTAGGTAGTTTTGTGTTTATATTGGTGGAGTCTCTAAAGTTATGCTTACAGATCCAGGAACAATGCGACATTCAAGAAAGAGCAAACACAATCTTAATTCTTACCTCCTATGTCCCTTGACCCCAGGAGTGTTCGTCCAGGTTGTTTGGTGTCCCTGTATTTTATGGAGCAGGTTATTGTAAAAATTGTACAGATGTAGTTCTATATGTCTATAATGCTACACATATATTTATTTAAAAGAGATTGGTCTGTTAGGAAGTGTCCTCCTTGTGAGACAATTAAAGGCCATCAGCAGTCTGCATAGTAATTTATCACCTCATTTTCAGTCATTATCACTGTTAGTCAACCATGTGTTCCACATCCTTAACATCACAGAGAGTTCACCGGGATTAGTTAGGTGTTTTAAGATTCATTATCATCACCATTATTACTACAAATCACACCATTTATTTAGCACCAACAATCTGCTGAAGAAAGCAAGTTGGCACAGTCTAAAGTGGATAAGAAACTGGCCCCATGCATAAAAGGGAGCATGGGACTTGAGCTCCAGGCAACCATCAGTAAGGGAAGATGACTGGCAGGCTCTTAGGAAAGGGTATGGGAGTTACATGTTTTCATACCCAGAATGCAGTCTCCTGGAAGGAAAATATTTGCAAAACTCCTTTTATTTCTCCCGATAGCCTGACCAATAGAAAGTAAAGAGAGCTGACCAGAAGGCACATTTAGGATGAAAGAACTTGGACAAAATGCCTATGTTTATGGCACAAAATTATTTTCTTTTTCTGGAAAGCCCTATAACACTAGAACCCTCTCAAGTCTGAGCCTGAAGTTGGTGTATGAGTTTACTTGTCTCAAGGTTCTTCACGCTACTAGCACGGGCTACCTCTGTTACTTACAGAGAAATGATCCATCCAGTTAGCGGAAGTGGGTGGCAAGAGGCTGGCAGTCTGAGTTTAGCCAACAGAATACTATATGATATAAAAGGATGCATTTTCTTCTGGTCTAATTATTGAAAGCAATTTAAGGCTCTACTTTGACTTATTTGGAGTATAAAGGGCACCTACTATAATACTCCTTGTTTCTTTTTATAAAATGTAAACATTTAAAAGTTCAGTGATTGTAATTATGATTATAAAATTTGAAATTTGACCTGGAAACTAAGTTAAACAAAAAGCAGAGAAAGTTTTCTTTTTGTTTGTTGGGTTTTTGCTTTGTTTGTTTGTTTAGTTTTTGTCTTTCATAGTATTGGCCCAAGCTTTGAACAAAGCTTAAGAACTAAAGGAGTCATTTGGGGAAAATGCTTGTGTTCCTTCTCTGTATTTTTATATAATGATTTTGGAAATTTGGAGTAAAGCAAAGTTTTATACTAATAAAAATTTATTTTAGATTTATTGAGAAACAGTAAGTTCAAAATCATATTTAATAGTGAACAAAATCTGAGTTACTAGTGGAATTCTTAGTTTGCATGAAAATCATAAATTTTCTTTATGTGGGATATACATTTTGACATTTTAAAAGAACTACAAGATAAAATAGTATTATTGGGGTCTGATTTGCACATAGGATAAATATTTGAACTTTTACATATCCTTAGAACTTCTAGTTATAGTAATACTGAATTAAGACTAACAATGCTCCATATTTTAATAAGCCTGGGGTTTTCTATAATGATTAAACATTCATAGTCCCTTTATTTTATGCCAGTTAGCATCTGTGCACATAAATGTAATTGAGGAAGAAGAAAACTTTTTTTTATTTTTTTATTTTTTACCTGAGTATTTCAGTTTGGTGTTCTTGGTGTGAGACAAGTACATTTTATAGAAAAAGACTGCAGAAGAAAAAAGTAATGCTTGAGAAGATAGAGAGTCCAAGAATTCTTAAGTATCTGGGAAGGTGTTAGAAGTAAATATAAAAAAGGAAATTTGGTGGGTTTTTTAGAAATCAAGCGAACAAATATATTTCATTACTTATTTACGGTCTGGAAAGAAAATTTTTCTATAAATCTACACCAGCTAAAAAACTCTTCCTACAATGACTGGTGCCATGTGGGGTGTTGCCGTGAACAGGAAGAAGACTTTCAGAGGACAGAAAAAAATTAAGTACAAACATTGTGGTTTTTCGTTGTCTTTAAAAAAACTAAGTTTTTCAGACTTTGGACCTGGGGCTAATTTACATGACCAAGTATGAGAGCTCTCACAGAATGATTGCACACCTGCATTTGATGAAACAGAAAGAAAAACTCTCTTGTTGAGTAATGTACCATATGCAAATTGGGGGATCAAAGGAGCACAACAGCTGGCATACAAAGCATATTTTACAGATTCTTAGGGAACATCAGTCTGGAGGCATTCAGAACCTTCACCAGGCTGGCAACAGTGCACAGTGCAACTTGGGTGATCGTAACTCGAGTATGAATGAAAATGGCTTTTGGAGAAATAGATAAATGTTATGGCCAAAGTCCAAAACTCATTGGCATTGATAGCCGGGCATCCAGCAAAGTGGGAACAGTTATTAACAAATCCATTAATTAGGATCCTCTTTACATTTCTACCATCAATTGAAAACATGTTTAATCTGCACTCTATTTAAGTCTGTATTGCTAGAAAGAGGTAGGCTACTTGAATTTCATGAAGACATGTCAGTAGCAGTTCTTATGTTTCCAGGGCATCATGGGCACATCTTCAGTTAACATTTATATTAAAGACAGTTGTGCTTGAAGCCTCAGCCCTTAGGGGAGCAAAAAAAGTTATTATTCATCAGAAAGCGACTGCTAACAGGAATTTAAAGGTATTGTTATCAATGGAAAGAGCTCTGGACCCTTTGCAGACTCAACTTGCTCATCTGCTTGATGGGGAGAGTAACATCTGCCCTGACCACGTCACATTTGTTGTGAACATCGAACAAAATTGAATAGGTGAAAGCAAGTTTATAACGTGTGAGATGATATATACTGCAAGAGATTATTATTAATTAATGAATTCACTAACAGTGATTCTTAATTTATATATATTAGAGAGGTCCCAAACCCCCAAAGAGATTAACATAATTATTTGACCCTTGTATTTATTTTGATTAATAATCACATGTGTTTCTTATTTAGGCAAGAAAGCTGAATTTCCTTTTCAAGCCACCCTTCTCCCTATATTCAAGTCTGCTTTTTCTGTGTTTGCAAAACTGACTGAACTCAGCCAGGACATCAACAGGGAAGTGGTACTGTTGGTTAAAATTAGGCTATTTTGGCATTTATGTCCTAAATCTAATCACCAAAGACAAGACAAAACAAAGCAAACAAACTAATGTCCTATTCTATGCAATCCCAGAACCCTGAGCTGTCCTTATTCTTGGTCTACTGACCAAAAAACTACCATTTTAGGCAAAAATTACACAGACCACTGCTATTCTATGTAAGCTTTTAACAGCCCATTCATAATTTTTATATAATGATTTTGGAAATTTGGAGTAAAGCAAAATTTTATACTAATGAAAATTATTTTAGATTTATTGAGAAACAGTAAGTTCAAAATCATATTTAATAGAGAACAAAATCTTAGTTACTAGTGGAATTCTTAGTTTGCATGAAAATCACAAATTTTCTTTATGTGGGATATACATTTTGACATTTTAAAAGAACTATCATAATATACTAGGAAGCTTCATCAAAAATAATCAAGATTTAATTGCCTGTTCACAAGTGGGCATCTGGTCATGACATTTCTAGAAGCCCTTGGCCATGCAAGTAAGCTTTGAGGTGTAGAGGTAGATACACCTGGAATGGAACTATCTTGACTCAAATTTTACATGCCTATCCTTTGTCAGTTTTCTTGCTCTTCTATTTTATACATACTTCATCATTTCCTTTAAAGGGGGAGAAGGCCTAGTAACTGAATGTATGTTTTGCAAATAATTGGTGGCCTTTTTTTTTTTTTATAGTAACCCAGGTTTAATAATGACCATGTGCAATGCTATCTTTCTCCACCAGTCTTGAAGTGGCCTCTGGACTTGAATCCCGTGGCTTCCTTTCTCTGTTGCCTTCAGGTTAACTGGGCTTTCTCACTTCAGGACCTTATCTGTGTATTAGGGCAAGATGCTGGCTGGGCCACTCAGGCCATTTTTTTTTTTTTCATTTATAAAATAAGCACCCTTGAGTTGAGGATTTCAAAGGTTCTTTCAGCTCTGACACACTTTTGACTCCTTGAGCAATACCTCCAAAGATGATCTGATTTATACAATGCATGAGCCTGATAAACTCACAAAACTTGGGGGCAACTACCAATATCTATTATAAAAAACTTCTACCTCTTTTATTAGCTTCAGTTTTACAACTGACAACCATCTGGCAATAAAAAGCCATAACTAAAATAAACATTTTTGCATAAGACCCTTCAATTCCATCTTACTGGAATCACTTGCCTATCTCATGGGAATAAATGTGGAGTGTTTCACTGTGAACAATTACATTTTGAATGACAAATATTTACTATGTTGATGGTCACTGGAATACCTTCTGGTATCAGAGCAGCAGTGCTAATTATTAGCTAACCACTTTAGCTGACTAATACCTAATCTAAGCTCTGTCAGTAACTGGTCAAGTAGCCTAGAATAAAATTCAGTTTCCTTACCTGGGAATTGGGATTTGGGCCACTGACCCAGCTCTTGAAAAGCATTTGTAATCACTCCAAGTCTCAGAGGACAAATGACCACCTGGGACCATCTGAGACTCTTTGGGGGATGCATTTACTCTTCGGGGCCATTAGGGGAACCATTTAGGACTGTAGCAATGATTTACTAATGTTGCCCCAGTGGCCCCAAAGAGTTAATGCACTTTCCATATACCTCCTGCTTTCTTCTGTGTCAATCAACTAATCTATCAGATGGTGCCTTTGACACGTCAATTTGCTTGACACAGGTGGGCATTTTTCTTGCAGACTGTACTTGCCTCTTCTTGGCTCATAAAAGAACAAGAGCCAACCCCCCACAGACATCCACCCAGCACTCTACATCACAGTACTTTGGGATTATTTATGAAACACAGAGTTGTGAACCACTTTACGCTTCCCATGCCACTCCTATATTTGCTGGTCTTTAGAAGAACAACACTGAATGGTGGTACTGGAGTTATTTGATACTCTGGATTTACACATTTCATTATTAATAATAGCTATAGGCTATGAATATCTATCCACCCAACTGTCCTCCTCTCCTTCCATCTGGACTCAGAGAAAGAGGGGTTTTTAAGAAGGTGAATCCTACTTATGTCCTGGATTGCTTCCTATCTGCCATCTTTTGAAGTAGCATTTTGATCAAATATTCCTACTATCTCCTGCATTATTAGCCTTTCTAAAAAAATTTTTTGTTTTGATACTTTTTTCTTCCAAACTGTGTGAAAAGCTCTCATCTTAAATAAATCTACAAAGTGTTTGAGATCTACAGGAAGAATTGATTGACTTAAATACAAAAAGAAACTAGAAAATTTTAGTGTTGATTTCATAAGGAAATACACTGTGTACCTAAATTATGTTACATTTAATGTGGAATTTGGTACATTTTAATGTTTGCCATAATATGGGGTAAGAGCTCCAAAAATCAGCATATTCAGAGTTTAGGAGAGTTTTAGATGGTCCTGTTCAGAGATATTCTAATTGCCAAACCCATTTGACCATTTTCAGTCCTCACTAAAAACAATGAAATAGCATTTGATAATGTTAACCATATCTGCCTTTTTCTTTTCTTTTTTCTTTCCTCGGTTTCTGTAATATCAGCGTTTCCTAGTTTTTAACCAACATCTTTGAGCACTCCTGCTCAGTCTCCTCTGGATTTTTCTCCCTGAGTTCCATCTTGATTGTCTTCTCACTTTATTTGCTTTACTTGGCAACCTCATCCACACCCAGGTTCTTGTGCTCCCTTATATTCTGAGTTCCGTCACCATCCACGCTGGTACCTCAACCTCAACTACTCTCATCTTTGACCTTGAATGTCTTCTCTTCCTCTCCTGTTCATGTCTGAGTAAATGATACACTATCCATCCAGAAACCTGGGAGACCTCTTATATCTTTCTTTCTCTCACACCTTATATCCACTCAATCAGCAGTTAAGTCAATTCCCTCCTTCTCTTAAATATCTGTTCACTTCTCTCCACCTTTTAATGGCTGAGCCACCCAGGCGCCCCATTCTCTCCACCTTTTAAAAACAATTCTGGTTTTGTCAACTCTCATGCTTAATCCCTTCAGTGGTTCCCACTAACTTGGGACAAAGCCCCAGTCTTACCATGACTCACAAGACCCTCTGCCTGCCTCTTCAGCATCAATTCCCACCACTCTTCTCTCCCCACTCCTTCCAATCCATAAGCTGTAGCTGGACTGGCGTTGTTCTTCTTACTTCACTCTCACAATGGTCTTTTCCCTTTTCACAAGGAGGTCCTCAGCCCAGGACATCTTTCCATCCACTCTTTCCCTAGACAGGCCTTCCTTGAGTCTCCAGGTCATGTCGGCTTCTCCCATGCCCCATACCATCCACCACCATTGCATTCTCCTTGCACTGTGGGCCTCACCTATTGTAGCTCTCCAGCATACTTTAAATTCTTTGTTCAGTGTCTGGTTTCCCTAATAATAAGAGTGCCTGATACTTACTGAGTAATTTCTCTATGCCAGAAAGTTTTATATATATTCTTTTATTTATTTTTTTAAAGATTTTATTTATTAGAGAGTGAGTGAGAGAGAGCATGAGCTGGGGGAGGAGCAGAGGGAGAGGGAGAAGTTGACTCCCCACTGAGCAGAGAGCCTGATGTGGGGCTCCATCCCAGGACCCGAGGATCATGACCTGAGCCAAAGGCAGATGTCTAACTGACTGAGCCACCCAGGTGTCCCTATATTATCTCATTTTAATTATCACAACAATTATGAAGTAGGTTCAATTATTACTCTAGTTATACAGGAAAGGAAACTGAAGCACTGAGAAATTGAAGGCCTATAGTTAGGGATTAAATTAAAACTGGAACCGAGGTAGTCTGCATCCAGAGCCCATGGGTATCCATGATTAATACTGCTTCAGTGAACCAGTAAGCTCCACGGGGCAGGAGCCATATCTTATATCTCTAGAACCGAACAGAGTATTCGTACATAATAGGCGCCAACAAGACGTTGCTAAAATAATACAGTTCAGATTCCTAGGGTGGTATACAAGGTCCTCTGTTACCTTACCCTGACCTACCGCTCCAGTCTTTTTCCCATTAGGCTTGTCCCCTCTTCCCCAGGTCCTCTCTTCCAGCCACAAAAGCAGTTCCATGAACAGCCCAGAGTGAGTCACACTTCTGTCTTTTGTATGTTCATTAGCTCACTCACTGATTCATTCACTCTTCATTCATTCATTTACTGAATACTTAATGAAAGCCAGGCAGAGAGCAAAATCCTAGGATAGATGTACACTAGGATAGGAACACAGAAGAGGGATATATAAATAAGACCGAGGAGTTAAAGTCTCCCAAGAGAGGTAACAACACTAAAATCAAGTTTTCATTTCCCTGAAACGTGCATATCTTCATGGCAAGCCCCTACTTATCCTTCAGGGCTCTGCTCAAATGTCTCATGCAGTGGTCTCTCCATGTAGAACTTGCAGACACAGTGTACTACGTGTCTCTAGATGATGACCTCCCCCATCAGACAGTCAGAGCCTCTGTATTAGTGTATCTGTGTATTAGTCTCAGCACCCTGGGTTCCTGGCACAGAGTGGATACCTAGTAAAACACTGATGAATGAACAAATAAAATAATCCTCCTTTTGCTGAAAACACTTCAGCTCATTGTATAACTCTGTGCACTTACCCAAAACCATAGAATTTGGAATCATTTACAGAACAGACATATATATTTTCCTTAACAAGTAAGAGAGAGTGGAGAGCACGGACACCAAGCATCACATCATTTTATTTTAGACATAGATATATAAATTATAAGAACACTTAGGGACATACACATACACACACAAACACATACACTGACCCATATGCTTTTGCCACCTTGGTGAACCTAATTACTTGAGAAAATAATTCACATGATCAGGCACATTTTCCTGAAAGTTCTGGATATTGTGGAGAGTATTACATGACGGAATGTTAGTATATTTTCTGAAAGGCAAGATGATCCTAATGATTCTCCCATCAATGAAAAGGGACTTTTCATTATTAGAAACAGGCCCTAAATGTTAGGCTGCTAATGTGTTTTGTACATGGGTGAAAAAAATCATGCCATTTATATATTTTGGACTAACATCAAAGCACACTTATGTCACACTTTTCTTTTTGGGTTTGTCATATGGAGGGCTCTTTGAAAATTGTAATGAGATGCAAGCTTACCCCAGTGTCCCCTTCTCTACTCATCACGAAGGACATCTTTGACTCTTAGGGGAACCAAAGCTCTTATAGGAGCTGCTGAGGGCCATGGCTAGCATTCTGCAATCTTGTTTCTGTTTGAGTGTGTAACCCTGAGCCACTTCTCTCTCTCTCTTTCTCTCAGGACAAATTTTTTCACCTGCCAAACGAGTAGGTTGGACTGGAGCAGGGCCAGCAGATGTTTTTGGTAGAGGGTGAGAGTGTAAATATTTTTGGTTTTGGGCCACATGGTCTGTGTTGCAACTACTTAACTCTGTGATTGTAGTGTGAAAGCAGCCATATAAAAGTATGTAGACAAACAGCCATGCCTGTTCTCCAATAAATTTTTTATTTACAAAACAGGCAGTGGGCCAGATTTGGCCAGTGGGTCATAGTTGGAGGCACCTGGGCTAGAGAATTCTAGGATCCCTTTTAGCTTTTTTTTTTTTTCTTTTTTTGCCATGTATTCAGTTTAAATCATTGTGTGAGAGTTCAGAATTGGGAGATAACCGGGGGGGAAAAAGGAGCACACTTTAAAGAATCATTGGCTGGATAAGATTACTATATTTGACTTATCTTTTCACTTGGAATCTTTTAACTTTGTAGCATAATGCCCCTATTATATTTAGCAATTAGAGTGCCATCACAAAGTAAAATGTAAAACCATTATTCCTTGAAAAGAGAAAAGGCTTGCGGTATGAAATGATGCATGCAAGGAGTGTGGGTGATAATTTACTCATATAATCATTTCTATTTCAGTTCTATGGCAAGTATTTCTGGAGATGGCTCACACGGCAAGGAGATCTTTAAGATGTGCACACCATAATTAACCTTTTTATATACTCTGATAGAAATATCAATAGTCTTCTCTCCACGTTAGCAGTTTTAACTTTACTTATGTAGTCTATGGAATGATTTGAATTAAAGAATGACGATTATGAGAAAAAAACCCACAAACCCTTTATACCTTGGGTTTAAAACAAAACATTCATATTCTTCCTGTTATTTTTATATCATGCTGAAGTTCTAGACAATGAGTGCCTCTATCTCTTTTTTCTCCCTGGCAGAGGGGAGTAGCCAACGAGCTAGCACTTCTGTCATATATAGACCAGTGATTCTCAAAATATGGTTTCTGGACTAGCAGCATCAGCATCACCTAGGAACTTAGAAATGCAAATCCTCCAGTCCTACCCCAGATTTACTGAATGAGAACCTCTTGGCGTGTGGCCCCGCAGTCTGTATTCACAAGGCCTCCAAGTGATTCTGATGTCTGACAAAGTTTGAAAACCACTGTATGGATGAATACTTTCTAGAAACATAAATGGAAGACCTGGTCTCACGCAAAGAGCAGATGACCTTAGAGTTTGCATATGCAGAAGGTGTAGAATGAAGGCTATATGACTCTAGTTATATTACAAGAAGGCGGCTGAGGCAGGAAAACAATAGGGAAGGAGAGAGAGACAGAATTTTGGTAAGTAGGTAAAGCCAGAAAACCTCAGAGGTGCCATTTGCAGAGGTGGCTAAGTTCATACACATCAGTACCACCTCCTGCCTCAAAGTCATTCTTTTGACAGCCCTCACCATGATGGATGGGTGAGGACGGTGCTTAGATGATGGGGACATGGAAATGAGGAAGATTCTCTCCTTGTCTACTGAGAATTCACAGTCTTGAAGTGAAAAAGGAAAAAGAAATGTCTCCCTTGAGAATCTGCAGTGAGCACCTCATAGGCAAAATCAAAAGGGAGAGGCTGGATCACAGGAGAGAGAGAGGATGAAGAGAACAAAAAAAAGGAGAAATAAGGGGATAGAGAGAGTGAGCATGAAACAGTTTTATTTGTACTAGAACGTTTAGGAATTTGCTTTTAATCCCTCCAATTACTCAACAGCAACCTCTCCTTTGATTTGGAGATGTGGACCCTGATGGTTCTTTATTCTCACTGCTCCTTTGAGCAGAACCACAGAACGGCAACCAAAAGCCTTCCCTTCCCTTAGGATGCTTAGAGTTTGGAAAAAGCAAAAGTAACTCAGAGACCTAAACCATTAAGCTATGTATGGGTCAGAAACAACATATTTTTATAGTAACATCCCCTGGTCATCTTCCTAGTGCTGTGGCATAGTATTCATCCTGGAGCCTCGCCTTAAAATTATCTTTGCATCCACCAGGGAGAGGGTTATAGATGAAACCATGTTATTAAAAACTAACACCAAATCAAACATCACAATGCTTTTAGAACATGGATGATTTCTAGAAGTCACCTTGTCAGACTAAAACATTTTAAAGAATGACTTTATCATTTTTGTCAAATAATATGTATGTCCATTATTGTTTAAAAAAAAACTCAAGCAATAAGAAAGGTACAAAGAAAGAAGCAAATAATTTCCCCAAGTACAGATGACTAACATTTGGTGAACAGAATGCATAAACACAAATAGAGGGTAGGTAATTAGAAATGGTTTCAGAAAGGGGGTTAATATGGTACATGCTATTTTTAGAAACCGTTTTTATTTTGGAATAATTTCAGATTTACAGAAACATTGCAAAGACAGTACAGAGTATTCTCATAAACCCCTCATCCAGTTTCCTCTATTGTTAAATCTTACATTCTCATGGTACATTTAGCACAGCAAAGAAACCATTAGTATATTACTATTAACTAAATCCAAGATTTATTTGAATTCACCAATTTTTCCACTAATGTCCACTTTCTGTTCCAAGATCCACACCACATTTGGTTGTCAGGATTCTCCAGAGAGGCAGAACCAACAGGATGTGTGTGTATATATACTATACATGTATAGAAAGAGAAAGAGACTTATTATAAGGAATTAACTCATGTGATTATGGAAGCTGAGAATTCCTAAGATGTGCAGTCAACAACCTAAGCCCCACAGGTGACAATGCATAGTTTTAGTGTGAAAGCTGGCAGGCTGGAAACCAAAAAAGAATTGATCATTCATTCAAGTTTAAAGACTGGAAAAAACTGCTATCCCAGCTCAAAGCAGTCAGGCCAGAGGAGTTTCCCTTTTCTCAGCCTTTTTGTTCTATTCACATCTTCAACTGATTGGATGAGGCCCACCCATGTTAGGGAGAGCAATCTGCTTTATTCAGTCTACCCATTCAAATGTTAATATCATCCAGAAATACCCTCACTAGGGACACACCCAGAAGAATTTGACCAAACATCCGGGCAGCTTGTGGCCCAGTCAAATTGACACACAAATTTAACCATCACAAGCATATTTCAAATTTAATATATCCCACTTGCCAGATCATTTCATACATGACACCCTTCATTTAAAGTGCTCACAGTAAGCAGTTTTCTACAAGCCCCTATACTTCTGCCCCATTAGTTTAGTGAAATACTTTCCACAAGTTTGTGTTTGAACACATAACTTTTTTTTAATGTTTTTTTATTATATTATGTTAGTCATCATACAGTACATCCCCAATTTCCAATGTAAAGTTCGATGATTCATTAGTTGCGTGTAACACCCAGTGCACCATGCAATACGTGCCCTCCTTACTACCCATCACCAGTCCATCCCATTCCCCCACCCCCTCCCCTCTGAAGCCCTCAGTTTGTTTCTCATAGTCCATAGTCTCTCATGCTTCATTCCCCCTTCTGATAACCCCCCCTTTCTTTATCCCTTTCTTCCCCTACCAATCTTCCTAGTTCTTATGTTCCATAGATGAGAGAAATCATATAATTGTCTTTCTCTGCTTGACTTATTTCACTTAGCATTATCTCCTCCAGTGCCGTCCATGTTGCAGCAAATGTTGAGGACTCGTTCTTTCTGATAGCTGAGTAATATTCCATTGTATATATGGACCACAACTTCTTAATCCAGTCATCTGTTGAAGGGCATCTCGGTTCCTTCCACGCTTTGGCTATTGTGGACAATGCTGCTATGAACATTGGGGTGCATATGGCCCTTCTCTTCACTACGTCTGTATCTTTGGGGTAAATACCCAGTAGTGCAATGGCTGGGTCATAGGGTAGCTCAATTTTTAACTTTTTAAGGGACCTCCATACTGTTTTCCAGAGTGGCTGTACCAACTTGCATTCCCACCAACAATGTAGGAGGGATCCCTTTCTCCACATCCTCTCCAGCAATTGTTTCTTGCCTTGTCAATTTTTGCCATTCTAACTGGCGTAAGGTGGTATCTTAGTGTGGTTTTGATTTGAATTTCCCTAATGGCTAATGATTTTGAATATTTTTTCATGTGTCTGTTAGCCATTTGTATGTCTTCATTGGAAAAGTGTCTGTTCATATCTTCTGCCCATTTTTTGATTTGTTTGTTTGTTTCTTGTGTATTGAGTTGGAGAAGTTCTTTGTAGATCTTGGATACCAGTCTTTTATCTGTAGTGTCATTTGAAAATATATTCTCCCATTCCGTGGGCTGCCTCTTAGTTTTTTTGACTGTTTCCTTGGCTGTGCAAAAGTTTTTATCTTGATGAAGTCCCACAAGTTCATTTTATCTTGTTTCTCTTGCCTTTGGAGATGTGTCATGAAAAAGGTTGCTTTGGCCGATGTCGTAGAGGTTGCTGCCTATGTTCTTCTCTAGGATTTTGATGGATTCCTGTCTCACATCGAGGTCTTTCATCCATTTGGAGTTTATTTTTGTGTATGGTGTGAGAGAGTGGTCAGGTTTCATTCTTTTGCATGTAGCTGTCCAATTTTCCCAGCACCATTTATTGAAGAGACTGTCTGTTTTCCACCGGATGTTTTTTCCTGCTTTATCAAAGATAAGTTGCCCAAAGAGCCGAGGGTCCATTTCTGGGTTCTCTATTCTGTTCCATTGGTCTATGTGTCTGTTTTTGTGCAAGTACCATGCTGTCTTTGGAACACATAACTTTTAAAATCCTATAACTTCTGGCACCTGGCTGGCTCAGTCAGAGGAGCATGTAACTCTCAATCTCGGATAGTGAGTTCAAGCTGCATGCTGGGTGTAAAGATTACTTAAATAAATAAAACTTTAAAAAATAACAAGTTTTTAAAAAAACTGATAGAATTTCAATGCAAAAAAGAATGAATTGTTATTTCCATAAAGACTCAGTCTAGTGTTTGAGGAAGACTGAAGAGATATAAAGTAATTTAAAATTTGCTTTTGGATTAGATATGAGCATCACAATGGTAAAATATTGGGAGGTGGAGGGGAACCTAGGAGGATTCTGCACTCAGATTCTTTCCCAAGTGTCTTTCAGCTCTTGTTTCCTTTTAAAGAAAATTGAGACCGGAAATCCTGGAGAGTACATTACTGGTATAGTTCATGCAAAAAAGATGGCCAGGGGGAATTCCAATCAGGGGACCACTTTCAAAGAAAAGATCTTGGCCCCAAATCAAAAGATTGGCAAATGACCGTATATGTGGTTTATGTTAAAATATGTGGTTAGTGAAGATGAAAAACTTCTAGAGATGGAAAGTGGTGATAGCTGTACAACAATGTGAATATATTAGTGTCACAGGACTGTGCATTTAAAAATGGCTAAAATGGTAAATTTTGTTATCTGTATTTTACCACAGCACCAAAAATGAAATATGCAAAGTACGTATATTTTCTTCAGATTCCTTGTTTTAACAAGTAATTTTTGTTAATTTACAAATGGTTGCATTCGATAAGAGGGATAATTCTGCGTTAAATTTATTTTCACTCTAATTTACTAGAAGAAGGGGATACCAATATGAAATCGAATGAATTATTAGGTAAACAATCCCTTTTCTAATTTTAAATCACAAGATTTTAATTCTCTGACATAGCTCTAAATTTAAGAGAAAAAATCCTATGAAACTTTAAGAGGTTAGAACAGTGCTTCTTAATCCAAGGCATGGCCAAGTCCTAAGGTGCATTTAGAAATGCAGGCACATGTTTTTAGTGATCATAATAGTTGAGGTGATCTAGGCATTCTGGTACCTGGGCTCCAGAGATGCCAAACATCTTACAACACACAGGACAGTCCTGATATCAAAGACATCCTCACCCCAAATGTCAATATTCCCTCAGTGACAAAGATGGAGGTAGAGTCAATATATTTTAAAAATTACGTTTCAGTTTTGCATGGTGTCTATTGACCTCCTTATGAAATTTGAGAAAACACACATTTTACTTTCCTCTCCCCATCTAACTCCTTTTTTTTGTTGTACTATTCTTTCCAATGCTTGGGTTTATAACATTTATATCCTGTTCTGAAACCATAATTCAAATAGTTTAGTCTTGATTCTATTTTAAATGAATTAGTGCTCAACACCAGAACTTTTCATGCAGTGGCTTCTCCATTTCAGTGCTCCTTACTTTGATTCATTGCCTCGATGAAATCATTGCCTCGATTTTTGTCATATAGTAGTTTTTAAAAAAAGATTTATTTATTTTAAAGAGGGGGAGGGAGAGAGAGTCTCAAGTAAACTCCGTGCTGAGTGTGGAGCCTGATGTGCGGCTTGATCTCATGACACTGAGATCGACCTGAGCTGAAATCAAGAGTCGGGTCTCTCAACCAACTGCACCACCCAGGCACCTCGTCATACAGTAGTTTTTAATTAACTTATTATTTATTCCAAGAAAAGTTTGTGGATTTTGATTTCTTTACATTCTTTAATGCTTACTATCTATCTGTTGCATTTATCCTAGCAGGATAATTTAATTGGGTTTAAAATTTTCAAGTCACACGTTCTTTTCCTCAGAACTCTGTAGACATTGCTGCCCTGTCTTTGGTTTTGATAGTAATGTGGGGAAATCTGGGGTCAAACTAGTTTCCTCCTTTATAAGTGACTTACTTTTTGCTGGTATATGAATTTCTATTTTATTAGTTTTGTTTATGAGAAATATTTTTTTGTTTTATTTATTTATTTATTTATTTTTAGATTTTATTTATTTATTTGACAGAGAGAGAGAGACAGCCAGCGAGAGAGGGAACACAAGCAGGGGGGTAGGAGAGGAAGAAGCAGGCTCCCAGCGGAGGAGCCTGATGCGGGGCTCGATCCCAGAATGCCGGGATCACGCCCTGAGCCGAAGGCAGACGCTTAATGACTAAGCCACCCAGGCACCCCAGTTTACGAGAAATATTTTTAAACATAAAACAATTGGATTAATGTCCTAAAATTCATTTTAGATATTTTGAGCATCAGGGGTAGAGAGAAACGTTTCTTAAATTTCTTTTGAGATGACTTAGCTATAAGAAATAATTTAAAATAATTTAAAAGGCATTTTTTCTTTTATTATCTTGTAAATGTAATATTTGGTACATTCAAAAGATCAAATATAAAATATGTACACCATACATAATCAAAATAAAAACTTTAAAATAATCACTCAACTCAAGAACTAAAAGGATCTATTGTATCTACCATGGGCTCCTCCCCTGTTCTATTTCACTCACTTTCCCCTGAGGAAGCAACTCTAGTGTGCATTTATCCTTCCTTTGCCATATTCCAAATAGTTTTGTACGTATATTTCCATAAGTAATGTATCATTTGCTCATTTTGAGTTATATAAAAATGATATCATAGTATCTACATATTTTTAAAGATTCATCCCCGTTTTGTGTTACTATACAGCACTCACTTTTTAATAGCATTATTGGTATATAACTTACGTGCCATAAAGTTTACCTTTTAAAGTACATAGTTCAGTAGCTTTCAGTATATTTACGGAGTTGTGAGACCATCACCATCTTCTAATGTTAGATTATTCTTATCACCTCCCAAAAGGAACTTTATACCTATCAGCAGTTACTCCCAATTCCCTTCTCCCCGATCCTTCATACCCTATCTCACCACCAGGGATCTGCGATCCCATCTCTATTGTATATCAAGTGTATGTAGATGTTTGGGTCTATTCTCTGTTCCATTCTGTTGCTTTCCATTGTCAATTTTTTAACTGCCTGCTAAAATTATAGTCTTTTTTTTTTTAAGATTTTATTTACTTATTTATTTGAAAGAGAGAGAGAGAGAGAGGCAGAGGAGAGAGGCAGAGGAGAAAGGAGAGAGAGAGAGAATCCCAGGCAGACTCCCCACTAGACTGGAGGGAGAAATTAACATTGGATGCTAGGTAATTTCACCTCTAAAATTACATGAGCCTAGTCTTTCCTTGTGGGAAGATTCTAAACTATGGATTCCATTGCTTTAGTAGCTTTAGGACTATTCAAGTTTTTTACTTCATAAGTCAGTCTTTGGTAAGTTATATTTTCCTAAGAATTACCTCATTTTATCTAGGTTTTCAAATTTATTAACATAAAATTGCTCATGGTATTTTCTTCTTAATCTGTGGTGTATCTATATTTACATTCCCTTTTTAGTCTTTGTATTATTTGTACTCTCTTTTTTCCCTCAGTCTTGCCAAAAGATTGTCTGGTGGTTTTTTTTTTTTTTTAAAGATTTTATTTATTTACTTGAGAGAGAGAGAGAGAGCACGAGCAGGGTGAGGGGCAGAGGGAGAAGCAGACTGCCCACTGAGCAGGGAGCCCGAAGTGGGGCTCCATCCCAGCATTCCTGGATTATGACCCAACTGACTGAGCCACCCAGGTGCCCCAAGATTGTCTGTTTTTCCTCTTTTCAAAAAGCTGACTTTCATCTCTGTCTTTCTGTTGTAGTTTTCAATTTCATGGAATTCTTTTATTTTTATTGTTTCCTTTTATTTACTTTGGGTTTCTTCTCTTGTTCTTTTCTAAATTCTTAAGATGGGGGCTTAGTTCATTTTCAGACTTCTTTCTTTTCTAATTATGGCTGGCAAATTTCCTTTAAAAATATTAGTTCTGATGGGTTATATTTTCATTATAATTTAGCTTTAAATATTTAAACTTCATTATGATTTCTTAATTGATGAATAAGTAATCTCTTCAAGGATGTGAGAACTTTAAAGATATCTTTTTGCTATTTACTTCTGTATTAGTTGAATTGTCATCAGAGAATACTATCTTTCTAAGGAGGTCAACTTTAGATTCAGAGTTCCTTTAGTATGAGTCTATTGATGATAAACTCTCAGTTTTTGTTTAACGGTGTCTTTATTTCACTCTAAAACAGTAAATAGTTCATAATTCTTTCAGCAACAAATAATATTATTCCATTGCCTCCTGTTTTCTGTTATTACTGCTGAGCATTCCACTGTCCATGAAATGATCGTCTTTTTGCAATATCTTTCCTCTCTGGCTGCTTTAAGAGCTTTTGTCCTTGTTGCTCTAGAGTCACTTCATAATATCTAGGCATTGATTTTCTTTTTATCCTATTCAGGAATATTGTGCTTTCTGAAATTGTAGATTAATAGTTTATAGCATTTCTGGAAGTTTCGCACCCATTATTAGTCCTTGATTAGCTTTATTCTAGCCTTCTATGGCATTGATTTGACATATATTAGACTTTCTCATTTCATCATCAATAAATAAATTATTCTCATATATCCCAGTCCTTTTTCTTTCTGGATTGTATTCTGGTTAATTTATTCATTTCTGTGAGTTCATTAATGCTTTTTCAGCTGTGGCTAAGCTGCTTTTTAACATGTTTTGTTTTTTTGTTCAACATTTACATATTTTATATTTAGATGTTCCATTTAGTTATTTTTCAGAACTGCCTGATCATTCTTAACAGTTTTCTGTTGCTTGCTTACTCTTTTGATTCTGTATTTCTTTAAGTCCTTTGTGAGCAGCTAGTCTCTGTCTGACAGCTCTACTGTAGATGGTTTACCTCCTTGTGTGCCTAGTGGTCTTTGATTGCGAACTAATAGTTGCCTGATTATACATTATGGGAATCTTATGGGATATACCGTATGATGCTTTTCTAGGGAGATTTGGTTTGGTTTCTGTTAGGGGTTGGGAAGACTACCAAGCTGGGGTCCCATTAGCTCTCTTTGAGAGTCCTGGCTTAATGCAGAATCTCAGGTTCAGTTCCCCTTCCTTGCTGTTGACTCTAGGTTCAGTATCTAAATTGCAATTTATAGTATCCTTCTGGCATTTTCCATCAGTAGAACACAGCTCTTGCTCAGAATATTTGTCAGTTCACTGCTCCAAGCTCCAGTGTTGAGTCAGCTTGTGCATTTTATTTAGGGAGTGGGAGACAGGAGGACTGGACTTGGGGATTATTTTATCCACTTCCAGGGAGTCCAGCAACAAACCAAAATGTTTTATTTAGGATCTAATTGTTTCCAGCAGAGAGTGTCTTGTCTACCATTGTTGCTGGAAGTGGAAGTCCTATTCTTAATCTATGAAGTTCAGCAAATAAAACACACATGCCGACCATTCTGTCTCTGTTTTCCCAGCACAAGGTGCCCTATTATGATTTAAAGGGTCAAGTATCTGTAATTATTTTTGTATTTTCAATTACAAATAAGGAAACTGGGGCTCAGAAATGCTAAATGACTTACCCAATTTGTGATAAGGTGGGGGTGGGGCACTAGAAATCATGTTTAATGTCTAACCCAGTAGTCTTTTTAATAAATCCTTCTAATACTCTTTAGGTCCAATTTTAGGACATGTTACATTAAATTCTACCTGTAATTGTTTATATTATAACAAGATCTGTAATTTTATTTTTATGTCTATGCATGCCCAAGTCTAGATACATATATCCATGTATAATCACATCTATATATCAGTAAATCCAAGCCTATATAGAAACTACTATAAATACAATTTAATATATACATAGGCATGACTATAAGGAAGATACTTTGGAGTTTTAAAGGGAACAACAGAATCTTAATCTTGTCTTTCTCTAATAAGCATGGTCTTCAGGATCAAAATAATTGCATGCATAGAACATTTGTTTTCGCTTATTCACAAGAGCCAATAATTTCTGGTAAAGATTATGATGACTTGGATTAGTTATGGCAATCCATATTATACTATGTCTCAAGTAGCCTTTTAAATGTGTCCATTAAGTTAACACATAGGTTAAAATGATAAATTACAGAAATACACCAAGAGAAAAAAAAAAAGGTGGGATTCCTTATGGTCAATGCTCATAACAGTCCTCAGGAAATCTTTCAACATTAACAGTCCCTAGCACAGCATAGGATTAATAATATAGTCCAGGGAGAGCAAGAGACAATCACTAAAGCAGTTATTTTGATTTAAGGAAGATTGTTACCAGAGAACTTGAGTGGAAAGGAGTAGGAGCACACTGTCTGACATGCCAGCATTCCAACAAAGTTATGAATAGCTGCTAGAAACTACCTTAGGATTTCTGCAAAAATGATAGTTTCTATTTTATTAGTTTTGTTTAGGAGAAGTATTTTTAAACATAAAACGATTGGGTTAATGTCCTATAATTCATTTTAGATAATTTGAGGGTCAGGGATAAAGAGAGATGTTTCTTAAAGTTCTTTTGGGATGACTTGGCTATAAGAAATCATTATCCCTTTTTTTAAGTTTTCATAGATCCTCCCCCCGGAGGGGGCATTTTAGTGTCTTTGATTTTTTTTTCTGAGAGGGTTTTTTTCCTCCTTTAACCTTCTCTCCCATTTAGATTTTGATTCTCCACCCTTAACTTGTGCCACGCCCAGAAAAATTCTGGCACATAGCTCCACTTATCAAAAGCAGGTATTATTATTATATTTTTTAAGTAGGCTCCACACCCACAGCAGAGCCCAGCGCAGGGCTTGAACTCACAGCTATGAGATCAAGACCTGAGCTGAGATCAAGAGTTGGATGCTCAGCCAACTCAGCCACCCAGGTGCCCCCAAAAGCAGGTATTATTTTAGTCAAATGGGACACTAGTTTGAATATAATTATGCTGAGGGTTTTTTTTTGTTTTGTTTTTTTTTTTTTTTTTTTTTTTGTGAGGGGACCATGAACCTTTTAAAAATCCATATTATTAAGATTGTTCACAGCATGGTCCACATCTGCTACTACTCTTGAAAAACACTAACAGATGAAGATATTTGTGAATTTTATGGGCAAGAGTTGAGGCGTGGAGCTTGGAGTGGCAGTGCCTGTATCGCCCCTTAAATGGTAGGAAGCGCTAAGATAAGGCAACTTGGAGGGAAGGGCACACGGAAGTAGGTGGTTTCAACAAGCCAACTCTGTAACTGACTTTCCCAGAGTCAATTTCTAATTTTTCAATAAATGATTATTCATCTAATGGATTGCTCAAGACCTTTCTCTTTTTCAACTTCTACCTTTTATATAATAACATGAAACGTTATAGAAGATGAACTTAAATTATTTATGTTACACATGCTTCATATCTGCTCCAAGCTTAAGAGGGAAATTACTGCCCTGAAATTTCCAACAAAGCCGTCCCCTAGGGGTTTGTTCTCTGCATCTGGGTGTGAATGGATACTCCATCACATTTGCTGCTTCTAGAGGATACCATCAATTCAAACAGCCTTTACAGTTGGAGTTGCCTGGTAGTACTATCATTACTTTCCAATAGCAATGACAGTTTCACTTGTTAAGGAAACCAGCTGATTCTTAGAGACTTAACAACGGGACAAGTTGGTGTATAAGAACACAATAGATTGTTTCTAATTGTTGAAAGAGATGTCCTTCTTAAGTCTCCTGACACTGAGTCAGAAGTTAGGGCAGTGAGAGAAGCTTGTTACACTGAGGGCCCACTGGGAAGCAGCAGCAGTTGGCTTTTTCTCAGGAGAGACAGTTCACTCATTATTTTAGTGTTTGTGCTAGTGAACACCTTCGAAGCGAAAATTAATTTCCCTTTTGGATTACTTAGCATATTATTTTTAATGTTGAAGTTTTCCACATCATCCTTAGCCACAAATTTTTTCCAGAATGATTGAGTTAAAAAAAATTCACATAATTATTTCTAACAGCACATAAAAACAGATTTTGAGAGATTTTGTTATTTCCCACGATTTCCTTATAGACATTCTTGATGATCTTTCCTCAAAGGGAAAAAAAATGAAAAAAAAATGTTTAGTATTACATATTAAAGGGAAAGTTAAGTATGTTTTTGTGAGGAGGGGGTGAATCTCTCCTCAAAACACCCATAGGATGAATGAAAATCCACCTATTTCTTTCTTTAAAAATTCCCAACAATTAAAACCTCAAGCGTGCTAATCAAGAAGAGGCTTCAGGATATTAAGATCATTCCAGACCTGCCTGCAGCCCTATTTTGCATCTGTCACCCCAAATCTGGTTGTTAGTGAACAGCAAGGACAAAGGCCTTCCTTAATCTCTCCAGCTGCTCCCACTCCTGCCAGAGCATCTCTGGGCTGTGCCTAGAGACAAGAGGCAAGCCAAAGGAGCAGGAAATCAACCAGTTTCCGCTTCCTCTTCTCACCACTCCCCTACCCATCGAGACCTCGGATTCTGAGTGGCTGGAGGAGCTTCTGATGCCCTTCCAGGTCCCCTTCTGCCAGCTCTGCACATCGGCAGCCTCTTGAGAGGAACACATTCCAAACTGCCAAACACTCAGTGTCACTTCCTCAGCACTAAACTTTTAGATGGCTTTCTAAGCAGGCAACATTTGGGGGGATTTTGCTGTCATTTCCTCAGAAGGGGCTACCAGAATAGGTTCTTAATATTCTTACAAGGAGCTATGTTTAGGATATGTTGAATAAGTGATTAAATAACTCTGGTACATAAAATGCACTATAATCATGAGAGTAAAGGATGGAAAACAATCTCCTATTTCTACTGTAGTACTGTGTAATGTCATGTATGAGAGAGTTGTTGTTGTTGTTGTGTTGTTTTTTAAGGGGTTCTGAGGATAGAGATTCATTTTAAAAATGAGGCAGATGGAAGCCAGAGTAGATACAGGGCAGTTGTGGAGATTTGGGAAGTGGCAGTGACATTTCTTTTCAATGAGGTTAATGGTAGCGCCTTTTTCTTTTTGAACTTTCTGTGTTTTTTAGGTTAGAGGAGAAAGCAGTTTAGGAAGGCAAATAGATCTTTATTCTTGGAATGGCAAATAAAATTCTTCTCCCTTTTAAACTGAGAACCAGCTGGTGAAGATCATTGTCTCTAGGGAGAGATGCAAGGCTTTCTAGAAAGCTCCTCAAAGAACTTCAGATGGACAAGCTCTGGAAGGCTTAAGTTGGGATCTACTGAAGTCCAGGAAAATACTGGGTTTCAGTCACCATGACTGAACAGCTATTGTTCGTGAGGTACTTAACTGCACCAAGGTGCATGTACAGTTGACTCTGGAACATTTGTGGGCGTTAGGAGTACCCAACCCCACAGAGTTGAAAATCCATGTATAACTTCTGACTCCCCCAAAACTTAATGACTAATAGCCCACTGTTGACTGGGAGCCTGACTGATAAAATAAATGGTCAATTAACACATATTTTATAATATGTATTATATACTGTTATCCTTACAATAAGTAAGCTAGAGAAAAGAAAATGTTACTAAGAAAATCGTAAGGAGAAAATACATTTACAGTACTGTACTGTATTAAAAAAATCCATGCATTAAGTGGATCTGTGCAGTTCAAATTGGTGCTGTTCAAGGGTCAACTGTATTTCCTTAGCCTTAGCTCTATATGTGACTTTTTTCAACTGTGTGTTTAAAATGTAGAGTGTAGGTTTTATTCTGTGATTTTTAATTAAATAGAATGTTCTTTTTTTTTTTTAAGATTTATTTATTTTAGAGAAAGTATGCACGCATGTGTGAGGGGGAAGGGGCAGAGGGAGAGGGAAAGAGAATTTCAAGCAGACTCCCTGCTGAGCATGGAGCCCAACTCAGGGCTTGATCCCAGGACCCTGAGATCATGACCTAAGTCAAAATCAAGAGTCGGTCGCTTAAGTGACTGAGCCAACCAGATGTGCCATTAAATAGAATGTTCATTTTAGGGGCACCTGGGTGGCTCAATCGGTTAAGCATCTGTCCTTGGCTCATGTCATGATCCTGGAGTCCCGTGATCAAGTCCCAGAATCCAGCCCAGCATCAGGCTCCCTGCCCAGTGGGGAGTCTGCTTCTGCCTCCCTTTCGCCCCTGCTCTCTCACTCTCTCTTTCTTGCTCTCTCAAGTAAATACATAAAATCTTTTTTTTTTAAAAAGGAATGTTCCTTTTATATTTGTACTTATGTGCTACAATAAAGTTCTTCTTTATAGAAGAAAATAATAATTCCTCTTTAGATTGGTTGATACCATGCCTACTGGAAGTCATAACCAGAATGATACAATGCCAAGGCACTGGCATCTACTAGGCAGAACTCAAATTGTATGTTTGTCAAATGATGTAAAATATGAGAATAAAACACACACTTTAAGGAATGTTTATTATTACATTCATTTAAGAGACATTTTCTGAGCATCTCTATTCATTCTACTGGATCACGAAGGCCAGGACCAGAGACATGAGAATTCCTTATCATATCCAAGAAATCAAAAGGGATGGATAAATTTAGACAAACAGCATCATCCTGGATCTAAAGAAACCTACCTCAAATCCCACAGAATTTCAGTTTGGGGCTGTATATTTTTCTTCAATATAAATCATCTCTAAACCCACCCTACCGTAGAATAAAGGGGATAAAGTAGAGAGGGAAAAAATGAACCAGAAATTCCAAAGTAAAAGAAATACTTGACCATAATCATGTCAAAGCCAGGAAACCAAAAATTAATGTTTTCCTATAAAAGATGGAGGATGTCTAGCTGGGTTATTAAATGAGCACTGGAGTATGCAGAAAAGGCCATAGGGAGGATTTGCTGGTATTGGAAGAACTTTAGCCCTAGCATTTCATGACTTTTGTGCTTTCATCTTTATAGTTAGACAATTCCACTCTTATAGTTAAAAAAAAAAAAAAGAGCTGATATCTGATAAAATTAATACCAAGAGGGGATGGGAGTAGAGGTGAATTAGGTTGATTTGAGGGAATGATGTTTTAGAAGACACGAATGTATATATTTACAAGGTAGTAAGATTTCCAAGTCAAATAGCCAGGACTACAACAATTTCAGGTCAAATGCCACTTCTATGCGGGAAGGAATTGTTTAAGGAATCTGGTAGTGTCAGAGAAGACAAAATCCAATGCTTAGCGGTGAACATTTTGTAAGATTATCCTGTGACTCTTCATGTATTGAAATTAACAGCAGTTCCCTAGGCCAAAATTTAGTCTAGAATATGGCCTTTCTGGCAAATAAAGTCATTGGTAGTACCTGTTACAGTGATTTAAAACTAGGACTCTCAGTATAAAAGTAACTGTTACAATATTCCATGAGCCATTTGCTTTTCAGCCAGATGAAGTCATAAATATAAAATAAAGCTATGGAATATTTTCGTGTATCTCCTTAATGCTAATATCTCACATATATTTTAACAGCTTGGAAAAAGTGTCAAAAATAGGGTTTGGAAAATAATTACACATCCCTTCTCCAAAACCCCATCAACAGCTTTAGTAACTCAAGGAAGAAGTCTCAACTAAATAGTAAAGTTATTTTCAGATAAGAGATTTAAAAAGTAGAAACAGCAGTTACTTTCAAAAGTTATCTAGTTTCTACCTGTACCTGATCCCTCATAAAAAGCAGGTATTCTCTGAACATGTTATTATCCCAAATCAGTAGAAAACTGAATTGTGTATCCAGGAGTAGAGCTGTTTCATACAAACCACCCACTTCAGATACCCAAGCGACAGTGAACACCCACTTTCCTAAGGTAGCAGTCAGCATTACATTGTTATGCTGTATTTTTAAATTTATGTATTTTGGAGAATAACAAAGCAACAAACCATTGTTATTTTTTGAGTGTTTACTAGATATTTTTTTTATTTTAGTGTTTTTTTATTATATTATGTTAGTCACCATACAGTACATCCCTGGTTTCTGATGTAAAGTTCGATGATTCATTAGTTGCGTGTAACACCCAGTGCACCATGCAATACGTTCCCTCCTCACTACCCATCACCAGTCCATCCCATTCCCCCACCCCCTCCCCTCTTAAGCCCTCAGTTTGTTTCTCATAGTCCACAGTCTCTCATGCTTCATTCCCCCTTCTGATTACCCCCCTTTCTTTATCCCTTTCTTCCCTTACTGATCTTCCTAGTTCTTATGTTCCATAGATGAGAGAAATCATATGATAATTGTCTTTCTCTGCTTGACTTATTTCACTTAACATTATCTCCTCCAGTGCCGTCCATGTTGCAGCAAATGTTGAGAACTCGTTCTTTCTGATAGCTGAGTAATATTCCATTGTATATATGGACCACAACTTCTTAATCCAGTCATCTGTTGAAGGGCATCTCGGTTCCTTCCACAATTTGGCTATTGTGGACAATGCTGCTATGAACATTGGGGTGCATATGGCCCTTATCTTCACTACGTCTGTATCTTTGGGGTAAACACCCAGTAGTGCAATGGCTGGGTCATAGGGTAGCTCAATTTTTAACTTTTTAAGGGACCTCCACACTGTTTTTCCAGAGTGGCTGTACCAACTTGCATTCCCACCAACAATGTAGGAGGGATCCCCTTTCTCCACATCCTCTCCAGCAATTGTTGTTTCTTACCTTGTCCATTTTTGCCATTCTAACTGGCGTAAGGTGGTATCTTAGTGTGGTTTTGATTTGAATTTCCCTGATGGCTAATGATTTTGAATATTTTTTCATGTGTCTGTTAGCCATTTGTATGTCATCATTGGAAAAGTGTCTGTACATATCTTCTGCCCATTTTATGATTTGTTTCTCGCGTATTGAGTTGGAGAAGTTCTTTGTAGATCTTGGATACCAGTCTTTTATCTGTAGCATCATTTGCAAATATATTCTCCCATTCCGTGGGCTGCCTCTTAGTTTTTTTGACTGTTTCCTTGGCTGTGCAGAAGCTTTTTATCTTGATGAAGTCCCACAAGTTCATTTCATCTTTTGTTTCTCTTGCCTTTGGAGATGTGTCATGAAAAAGGTTGCTTTGGCCGATGTCGTAGAGGTTGCTGCCTATGTTCTCCTCTAGGATTTTGATGGATTCCTGTCTCACATCGAGGTCTTTCATCCATTTGGAGTTTATTTTTGTGTATGGTGTGAGAGAGTGGTCAGGTTTCATTCTTTTGCATGTAGCTGTCCAATTTTCCCAGCACCATTTATTGAAGAGACTGTCTTTTTTCCACTGGATGTTTTTTCCTGCTTTATCAAAGATTAGTTGCCCAAAGAGCCGAGGGTCCATTTCTGGGTTCTCTATTCTGTTCCATTGGTCTATGTGTCTGTTTTTGTGCCAGTACCATGCTGTCTTTGTGATCATAGCTTTGTAGTACAGCTCGAAATCCGGCATTGTGATGCCCCCAGCTTTGTTTTTCCTTTTCAACAGTTCCTTGGCAATTCGGGGCCTTTTCTGGTTCCATACAAATTTAAGGACTATTTTTTCCAGTTCTTTGAAAAATGTCATTGGTATTTTGATCAGGATAGCATTGAAAGTGTAGATCGCTCTGGGTAGCATGGACATTTTAACTATGTTAATTCTTCCGATCCATGAGCATGGAATATTTTTCCATCTTTTTGTGTCTTCCTCAATGTCTTTCAAGAGTGATTTATAGTTTCTAGAATATAGGTCCTTTACGTCTCTGGTTAAGTTAATTCCAAGGTAAGGTATGGTTTTTGGTGCTATTGTAAATGGGTTGGATTCCCTAATTTCTCTTCCTTCAGTCTCATTATTCGTGTATAGAAATGCAACTGATATCTGAGCATTGATTTTGTATCCCGCCACATTACTGAATTGCTCTATAACTTCTGATAGTTTGGGCGTGGATTCTTTTGGGTTTTCCATATAGAGTATCATGTCATCTGCGAAGAGAGACATTTTGACTTCTTCTTTGCCAATTTGGATACCCTTTATCCCTTTTTGTTGTCTGATTGCTGTTGCAAGGACTTCTAGTACTATGTTGAATAATAGTGGTGAGAGTGGGCATCCTTGTCGTGTTCCTGATCTTAAGGGAAAGGCTTCCAGCTTTTCCCCATTGAGAGTGTTTACTGGGTATTAAGCACTAAGCAAAGGGTTTGAAATAAATAAGATCTTATGGCATTGGGTCAAATGTGAACTCCATGTGGATAGGGACTGTGTCTTCTTCTGCCTTGCACGGAATAGATAAAAAGGGAATGAATGGATTTGTTCTTCACAATAGCATGAGGAGAGAGAAGCAGGTACCATCTTCCTAATTTGCTGAAGGAGGGTGCTGATAAATGGATGGTTACTAAGCATTGGACAGCATCAGCTCTAGGAAGGAGTATCAGGGAGATAGAGCCCACTGTTGCCTTTCTCCTGGATGAACTTTAGACAAGAACCACGGTTTGGTTCAGAGCATGTACAGTCAATCCTGGCCTACTGTGCTGAGCCAAACACTGATTGAAGAGGAACCTTTCAGATCACTTTGTTTTGAGCCAGTACTTTCTCGTACTGCTATCCTTTTTTTTTTTTCTATCAGAAAAAAATTAGATTTATTTAGTATTATTTACAGATGTTATTCCAGGAGTTGCCACATACTGGGCACTTATTATACACCAGGCTCTCTGCCAAGCAGCTGACATGTAGTACCTACTTTAATTCTCATCTCAACACTAGGAAGTAAACATTATGCCCATTTTACAGATAAGAAAATGAAGATTCAGGGGCGCCTGGGTGGCGCAGTCGTTAAGCGTCTGCCTTCGGCTCAGGGCGTGATCCCAGCATTGTGGGATCGAGCCCCACATCAGGCTCCTCTGCTGGGAGCCCGCTTCTTCCTCTCCTACTCCCCCTGCCTGTGTTCCCTCTCTTGCTGGCTGTCTCTCTGTCAAATAAATAAATAAAATCTTTTTAAAAAATTTTTAAAAAAAGAAAATGAAGATTCAATGAGATTCTATAATTTGTCCAAAGTCAGGGGATCAACCCTAGATCTATTGAATTTTATTGCTTTTAAGCCATATTTTTAAGCCAAATTTTAAGCCAAAATTTGTTTGCTTCCCTATATTTACCTATTATTCTATGGTGTGAATAATTAGCTGATGATCCAAAGAAATTTTAATACCATGATTGTATTTCTAGACACTTTTATTCCTTAAAGAAAACATTAGAAATATGCCTCTTTGAATAAAGACATGAAGAAGAGGGGAGAATTCACTTGTTGGAAAGGCATATCCCAATGAAACTAATGTGATGGTAAAAAAGAGATAAATATAAAAGTTGATTACATTCATGAATAGAGAGACATGAAGGTGAATTAATTGGGATGACTAGTGACTAGAACAATCTCTAAAGGGATGCATCTAATGAAAGCACCCAACAGGATTCCTAAAATCCATTCACCATTCACATTCTAGATATCCCACACCATCTCATTTTAGGTAATAGCATTTCCCACCTTTTCTGAAACATACTCCTAGTTCCACCTAGTTCCTTAGCCTAGAGCAGTGTTTCTCAACAAGTTTTTCCATTATACTCCCTCAAAGAGAAAAAAATTAAATACTCCCTTATAGAGAAATTAAATACTGAGATAAGATCTGTTGGGTAGGGCTGAGTTTTAGAGGGCCACAAACCATTTAATTACCTAAGACATTTTTGCTTTCCTAGGAACCAATTTGCTCTATTGAGAATGTTTGGGATGGCTACTTGATCCCTGCTTCTCCATCATATACCCGCTATTACCTTCTCGTTTTTTTTTTTTTTAAGATTTTATTTATTTGACAAAGACAACGAGAGAGGGAACACAAGCAGGGTGAGTGGGAGAGGAAGAAGCAGGCTCCCAGGGGAGGAGCCCAATGGGGGACTCGATCCCAGGACCCCGGGATCACGCCCTGAGCTGAAGGCAGACGCTTAACGACTGAGCCACCCAGGCACTCCCTGCTATTACCTTCTAAACTGGGTAGTGGCTAAACAGCAGGTGCTTAGGAAAAGCATGTGGAAAGTCAGCATAGCAATTCATGGGTGTCTCATTAACCCAGACTGTGGCTAGTTAATTCATTTGATATATTGCTCCTGTTAATTACAAGGCCATTTGCTCAACTGCATGGCTGGTCAGAAGAATGGCCAAGAGGAGTCTCTAAATTCATTGTCCTGGGTTCAAACCTCAGTCCCACCATCTCTCAGCAATGAGACCTTGACCAATCATCTAACCTCTAATTGAGGTTCTCAATTGCTACCAAATTTGTGCTCTCTCCCCCAAGATACTTGACAATGTCTAGAGACATTTCTGATTGTCACAACTGGGGGCAGGGGGTGATGGGGAAACTACTGGCATCTAATGCTGCCAAATATCCTACAAGGCATAGGACACCCCCTCACAACAAAGAATTATCTAGTCTAAAATGTCAACTGCCAGGTTGAGAAATTCTGATTTAACCTTTCCACTCCTCATTTTTGTCATTGAGCCAGATAGCATTCATTCCTTAACAGAAATTTCCAGCCCATTCCTTGCTGCCTCCCTGGTAGAGTCTGGGAAGCTAGATACTCCTCTGGCAGCCTCCGTGCCTTGTTGCCAGAGATAGCCCGAGGCACAGTTCTGCCCAGTAAGGTATAGGTGGAAATTTATTGGGGACATGAGGAAAGCTTTTGTTTTTTTACAGATACAAGAAAAAGATAAGACTTGTCATCCCCTTCTTCATCTTTCTACCTTGAACATGAAAGCAATATGTTAAGTTCCAGCAGTCATGTTGCTATCATTAGGGAAAGCCAAGATTCAAAGAAAGGGTGGCCTGGATATTGTTGATACCACGAATCAATACCATATAACCCTCCTATACTTCTTGTTATGTTAGACTATATAAGTCCCATTTGTTTAAACATTGTTGATGTACTAAAATTTCAAATTAGGTTAATAGGGTTTTCCCACAATTTTTTATTGTGGAAAAATATATAACATAAAATTTGCCATTTTAACCATTTTTAAGGATGCAATTCAGTGATATCAGTTAGATTCACAATGTCATGTGACCATTACCATTGTTTCCAAATTTTTTTGTCACCCCAAACGGAAATACTGTGTTCATTAAGCAATAACTGCCATCCTTTCTCTTCCACCCCTAAAGTCCCAGGTAACTTCTAATCTACTTGCTGTCTCTATGAATTTGCGTGTTAGAGATATTTCATATAAGTGGAATAATACAATATTTGTCTTTTTGTGTCTAATTTCACTTAGTATAATGTTTTCAAGATTCATCTACATTGCAGCATGCATCAGAACTTGATTCCTCTCTATGGTTGAATAATATTCCATTGTATGTATATTTTGTTTATCCATTCCTCTGTTGATGGGCATTTGAATTGTTTGTACCTCTTGGCAATACTAGAGTTTTAAAAGGTAAAAGAAAATTAAAAAGTAAGGGTACTCAGAACAGTACTTAGTACTTAAGAAGAATTCAGCAAATGTAAGTTAAAATTATTACTGCTAACATTGAATAGCATCTCATCACATTCACCCTGTCAACTGTCTTTTGTTCTAAGGAGGAATGTAGCAGTATGTGGGTGCACTGGCATAAAACCATGATCAGGACCTACGGTACAATTCAAAGCAAATAGTATTCTCATTCCTCAGTCACTATCAGCAGGTATGATGGGCATTTTCACTTATTCATCCATCCTTCCGTCCTTCCATCCCTCTGTCCATCCATTCAGAATGTATTAAGCACCTCAAGTGGGAGAAATACTATGCTTCAAATCTAAGCTGAAATGACACATGATTAAATTGTTGCAAATAGCAAAGTAGAAAAGGAGGTGCTTAACAAACATTTCTGATGATGATGAAACAGTTCTGCAATCAATCATGAGCTTCAAAAATCTCTTAGACTGGGGCGTGTCATTTGTCTAAATTATCAATGAACCAGACACATACCTTATGAAGTCCCCCATCCTGCTATGTACTTTTTAAACTGATTCATAAATATTGTTGACTTTCATCCTTTGCACCTAAGTTTGCATTCACAGAGGTACAAGACAAAAGTTCCATCTAGTAACTATCATGGCTGGTACCAGGAAGAGTGCCATTTCTAAGTGGGAGAAAGAAACTCCTCCCTCCAAGTAACAGGGAAAGGTAGAGTACAGAGCCAAAACGTCTGTCCAAAGCAGAGGAGCATAGCAAATCAACTTTTTAGCTGGTGGGAGAAACATTTTGGGGAGAAGATCTGGTATGGGGAGGGTGTGTATACTGAAGAACACATGAAAATAGCAAGTAGGAAAGAAGTGGGAAAAAAGGGTAAAAAGTCTCTGATGACAGTGGTGACAGCATGTCTTAGTTTGGTGTTGAAGATCTTTGAGACAAGTGTGGATGGTCAATCATTTAAGATCAACAACTGGAATAATGTTTGGAAGTCAGGTATTTAGGGAGCACCTGCTATGGGAAATGTGTTTAATAATAAAATGAAAGTCAGGATTCACTCATCCATCCACAGCCTTTTCAGAAAACAAGCGGAAGACCAATGGGAAAATCAGAATGCCACTGGGGCTCTGAGATGGCAGGTGAACTCCACCTTTGGGGAATGTTCGTGAGGGAGGTAGCCATTGAGCTGTACTGAGCAGGGGCTAGAATGTGTATAGGCAGAACAGAAGAGCGCCAGAGAGAGAAATAGCATCAGTAGAGGGGTGCCATGGCGCTAGATAGGAGGCAGGGGGCTGAGTGGGCAGTAGAGACGTTGGCCTGACTGGGTACTCATGGGAAATGAGGTTTAATAGCAAGAGTGGTGCCAGGTAGTGCGAGTACTAAGTAGCTCATTATTTCCAGGCTAGTCACAGGAGAATATGGCTTCATTTCTAGGTGCTGTAGATTCTCGTTCTGGTCCACCTCCCACCCCGCCCAGTCTTTTAATATCATGTGTTTCATAGCACACACTTTAGGCAAGGTGAATACCTATTAATTTTCCCAAAAAATAAACTAGCTCTCAAAAAATGCTCTCCGCTGCCCTTTGAGTCCCCTCTGTACGTGATTTTCATTTAAATTGGCTCACTTACCTGGCATTTCATGACAATCAAACCTGTCTTTGGTGGTCAGACTGATACCGTTATCACTCCCTGCTATTTTACATTCTGGAACGAAAGGTGGTAAGGCTAGAGCTCTTGTCTTTTGTGTTTTATGTTTTGTCAAGCACTGGGTACATTTCTGGCATTTTCTACTTAACAGGCGTAACAAAGCACACCCAGGCCGAAGGATATCGCATCTTCTGTCCTCGGCACAACAAAAGCAGCAAGCCCAGTGGTCTCCGACCTGCAGGGTAATGATAGATGGCACTGGGAAATGAGGCTTTTATCACAATCAACATGAAAAAAGAAATAATGCCTCAAGTGTATCTCCACGAACACTAGAAAAGCCTGAATGGAAATAACCCACACCCAGGAGACAACTGCTTTGCTTACCAAGGGCTTATATTCCTACAGTCCCTTTCTGATAGGTGTACGTTGTTAAGTGTAGAAACTTAGAGTAACTTAAAAGTATAGGGTGGTAACCCTAACGTGAGTAGAGAGAGTTTCCGCAGATAGTTTTTCAGTTGGGGTGGGGAGAGAAACTACTGACCCTTGATACTCATTTAACAAGATGTTTTAACCAAGAATAGGAAGGTAATAAAGATTAAGAACTTCCTTTTGAGTTTAGTTCTGGAGACTGTTTTTGCTAAGAAGCTTATCTCATGAAATATTTTATTACTTGATGTTATAAAATATTTGTAAGTTGTTATTTAGACAACAGAAATGCAGAATTTTGTTAGCCAACATAACAGGGATTTATTTTTCTTTTTATAGACAGAATGAAAATTTTAAGAGACTGGCTCCTAATGCTTTCCTTGTTTTTTTGAAAATGATGTAAATCTGCATCTTTGTATCTATAGGGAAGTTTAGAGGTTGCAATTACTAACATGACCACACTGGTTAGAAACTCAATTGATTAATATTGTACAAAATCATTATAATTCATTACAGAAATTAAAAAGTTGAATTCCTGCAGTAAACTGGCTACCAAACGAACGGACCAGTTAAAGAATATTTTAGAACATGCTTTGGTTGCATGAAAAATCAACATGGTAGTCTTCTTTCCTCAGATAATTATTTGTTTTTCCTCAAAAGTAAAATGAGCTATTCTTCAAGAATGCAGACCACTATCAAAAGGGTTAATATTTCCACATCCTTCAGTAAGGTTAGGTTACGTGAAAGCAAAATGCCACAGCCCATTAAAACATCAGGCATTCAATTTTTATGTTATATGTTTAATTCTACAAAAATCCATAATTTAAAAAGAGCCATGTAATTTAATTAGGATTAATCAATGTCAATTTAATAGAAGGCAGAAGAAAGTTCCCTGTATGTGTACATTAAAGAAAACCAAAAAATAAAACCCGTTACAATAGAGTTGTAGTCACTTATACCCCCCAAATTTAAGAAGTTAATCACTGTCTAAAAGGTTATGATAAATACAAAACAGTTTTATTGTATTGTTACTGATACAGCTAACCAAACAAAAGGTACATTTCTACTTTCAAAAAATTCAAGAAGCTAAATTATTTAGGATACAAATTTGGGAACACGAAGGAAATCGCGTATTCCAGTATGAACATCTAAAATGTTGCCTAAAGGCTTCCAACACAACACAAGGGCAAATTCTGATGTAGATGGGATAAGAACCTTATCCATTTCCTCCAATCAGTGGTAGTTCAATGATTTGCGCATTGAACCGACTTCTGTCAAGCACACGCTATGTGTGAGACGTCATGTTAAGCATGGAAATGTAGGTTAGGATCCATTCACAGTTACAACTTAGACAAATAATGCCAGTACTGAGGGTCTAGAACCTTGAAAGAGGAGAACAAAGGATAGTAAAGAAATGTGGAAGGACATCCAATCCAGTTTAGGAGGAATAAGAAAGGTTTCCCAGAGGAGGTGATACTTGAGTGAAACCTTGTAAAATAATTTAGCCACAGATTAGCTCAGAGATTGTTGGGACAACCCCTATAGTGTGCATAGTACTTTTAAAAATTTCTCTTCTTCCATTACGGTGTGTATTTTGCAAGGACAGGTTCATTTTTAAGCATATTTTGTGAGCTCCATTGTGTGTTTTTTCTGGTGTTTTATGCGATCTGACTACTAATGACTAACGAGAACCATATGGATGCATTGCTGCTGCGTAAGTGTAGTGTGGTTTTGCACTTAAAAGAGGTATTCAGATGCTCTAGTTGTGAATGTTCACGAAAGGCCTCTTCTGGAGTTAGTCAAACTGCTTTTAGTGAGTCTCGCCAGTGGTTTTACATCTGCAGAGCATTGACGGCTGGGTTGACTTTGAAAGGATTGAAATGAAATCACTTCATATTGTTATCCTGAATTTTATATTCGCTATATTCCCTAAAGTAAACCTTAATAAATATTTTATGACCAGGAAAACAAACAACGATAAAATAAAAAAATGAGAAGGGAAGATCAGGGCATTCCAAGCGCATTGACCGGAATGTGAGGATGGTGAAGGAGGCATGGCCTGTTCTGCTCACGAGGGAAGAGCACACAGGACATGATTTGAGATGAGGCTAGAGAGGCAACTGAGGGCCCTTATTTGCCTTCAGGCACCTCAATTCTCTAGATACCAGAGAGCTACTGAGGGTTTTAGATCTATTTTTTTAGGAAGTTCTTTCTGGCTATAGTATAGAGGACGCAGGGAGATCAGGTAGGAGAAATCATGAAGACAGAGACTGGAGTAGGAGCAGTCGGTATGGAGAAGACAGACACATTGGAGAGACAAGTCTTTATGATAGATATCACAGAAGTTTATCAGCAATTGAGTATGGAGCACAGTAAGAAGGAAGAATGGATAGATGCCTAGACTTCCTGCTTGGGTAACGCAGGGCCTCAGGTGGTATGCCAGGACTTGGAAACACAAGGGGAAGGATGGCTGTCAGTACTCTGGCAAGAAGAGGTGCCGCTTTCTGCTTACGTTATTATCAGTGGGTAAGAGAGATGCTGACTGAACCAGGTCAGGGTATGTGTCTGTCCCTTCGGGCTCCAGGAGTGAGAACAAGTGTGCTATTTCCCATCAGGACCATATGGAGTGAAGAAGGAATTCCCCAAAGTAAATGGAAGCAGAAGAGGAGGGATATGAAAGAGTACAGAGCAGATGCAAACAACAGCTACCCTGCTCTTGCTCAAGACGCTGAGAGGAAGTGTCGAGAGAGATGTCTGATAACAGGCTGTGTATACAGATGCAGAACTTGAGTTCTGGGCTAGAGATCAGTTTGGGTGTCAACGGTAGCAGACAGGCATGAATATGACTGTGTGGGGAGAAGACAGGGAACAGAAGAGAGACAACATTTTAGGGGTGGAATGGAGGAAAAGAAGTCCCCAATGGTATGAGGTGGAATGGTCACAGAGCTGGAAGGGAAACCAGAAAGGCAAGTGTCACAGCTATCAAGGGTGAAGACAATTTCAGGACAGTGGAAGTAACCGATAGTGAGGACTGCCTGAAAGAACTAGACATAAGGCACTTGGCAGGTTGGAGGTGGCTCCGTACGAAGCAGTCCAGTGGAGTTCTAACCAAGGATAGGAAATCAGGTTACAGGGGGTTAATGAGTGAACAGAAAGTAAGGAAGTGCAGATACAAAAATAGACCACTCGAGAAACTTGATTCCAAATGGATGGAAAAAGAGTTTACAGCTGGAGTTAGAGGGGAAAGGATCTAAACATGTTCATATGACGGAAGAAAATTGATTGGGTAGGAAATGTAAGACAGAGATACAGAAGAATTCTAAAGGAAAGGTCTACTGATCCTAGAAAAATGTCTTTATCTAAACCAAGTGCATTTGAAATATTCAAGTGTACTTAGGAAAGCATATGAAAGACGACCCTTTTCAAGGGTAGGTCATATAGGATTAATAAATTCCAGGGCAGGAATATATGCAAAAATAATCAAGAACACACAAGGGAAACTTGGCAGCTAGATAAAACCTCAAATGAGTTAATCCACAGCACCAAAATATACTGTATTGTCTAGAATCAGTTCTTACTCATCATGAGAACATACATAGTCATTATGGGCAGAGGAAAACACAACCTGAAAAACATGGAGAATACCCAAAACAGACAAAAGGCACAATTTGTAGAGGCTTGGTAAACTAAGCATTATTTTCAGCTGCATAAACACAGCATGATAATTTGGGGAACTTACTGGGGCCTGAAAAACTATAAAAGTTTTGAAATTCTATTCCTTTGCTTTTGGGAAGTCTCCTTTATAGAGAATTTAATGATTTATTTCATTGGTTCACTCATTCATTCAACAAAGCCCGATGGAGGATTTATGTGCCAAGCGCAAGTCTGATGGAACATCAATAAGAGCACAGATTCTTAACGGAAATGGGGTTGTGGCTGTACTTTGAAAAAGTATATTCAATTTACCATTAAATTGAATTTCAGACTATGAAGTAGGGAAAACGAGGAGGAAGTGTATATTTAATTATGGAGGTATAGACATATCTATATTTTTAAATGCTGTTGACTATTGGTTCTTTATAGTTCGTACCAGTGTCATTCCCTTCTCTTAATCATCCTCATTTCTACTACTGCCCGTATCTTTAGGGTTAGGAACCTCAAATACTTACCTGAGGTAGGAACTTCTAGATTTGCCCCCCAAGTAGGAGATAAGTCTCCTGTGTTACCTCTTTAAGCTGTGTTAACTGATGGTTACAGTGGATATGGTGTGAAATAGAAAAGTAGATAGTGTGTCCAAGGCTGTGTTTATACACATATTGATAAACACAAATTCTAGTGAACATCCCAAACAGGGGTGTCGGGGGTAGGGGTGGCTACTAGGAGAGGATAAGTATTTAGGTTTTATCTTAAACCAACTGCTTGTTTGCTTTTTGGCATCCATCTTCTTTTTTTTCAGTCCTGAGGCCTATTCAAATGACTAAGCTAAGAACGCCACACACAGCATAGTAGTGTATGGTGTACCCTACAGGTGTAAGAACTTGGCTTTGTTTTGCCCTTGTTCTTGAACAAAAGCTTCTTCTTTGTTAGCCTCCCAAATGTTCCTTGCCATTATGCAGAAATACATTAATTTTGAAACAAAATAAATTACATAAGTTTTGAAAAACAGGATTAAAATTAAAACTGTACACAAAGACACACATACATACAGTGAAACTGACATTACCCTGTTCCTTCTTCCCCACGTGTCTCAGAGTTATAGCCAACACCTGTGGCCACACAAGGGGCAGACTTGGCAGCTGCAGAACCCAGATGTCAGACACTGGATTGTACGTCCCTGGCAGCAGTCCTAAGTGGGAGGCTGTCTCCTTAACTGACCTCTGAAACAGTCTATTGTCTCTCTCTCTCTGGCCTGGGTAGTAACTAAAAAGCTGTCTGTGGAGCTGGTTCAGAGTTAGCGTACTGATGGGTTGTTCTGGATGCAATTATCCCTTGCCTTACCTTTGATTGTAAGGAATTTATTTCCTTGGTAGGGGTTAAAATTGGGACTGGGCAAGTTCTTGACAAAGAACTATATTCAGGTTTCTTCCAAGGACAAAATAAGATGCTTTTTGCTTTGATTTTTTCCCCCCAGTGAATTGGAGATCGACTTTATGTTTTAGCACACAGTTCTGGTTAATCAGAAGTAAAAATAAGAGTTTCTTAGTCACCTCCCCCTCCGAAAGAAGACTGAGTTTCCTTATATTGCTTCTTAAAACTACTTCTTAAAGGTTGAAAATGAAACATTTCTTTCTTTAGAAACTTACGGAGCTGCAACTTTGTTTTTGTGATTACTAAAAAAAGTCATCTATTGTAGAGAAGAGCTCTGTGTATCATGAGTTATCTTGGTTCTTTAGAGAGGAAAATGATCACACTATAATCTTGCCTCTACACCACTTGCTGAAGAATGACATTATGTGTAAGATGCAATCATTATGGGAATGAGAGGTAGGAAAAGGCCAAGTATGCAAGAGGGCTCCACTTACAATGCAACACTCGTAGCTCTCAGGGAAAGTCTATTGTGCATACGGTTACAGTCATGGCAAGTTAAGGAGAAATATAGCTAAAGGAAGATGAATTCTGAGGAAATTACAGAATAGATTATATCCAACAACAAATGGTATTCATGTGCACCATGTAAAATGTGCCAAAATTCTTTTATTAACTTTTATAAAGGTGTAAATATATTTCTTGGCTCCCACTTAGATTTGCAAAAAAGAAGAGGGAATATTCATGAATCCCAAAATAAATAAGAAAATGATAAATAAATAAATTGGAGAGAAGAGGCATATCTCTTATGTGGCAGAATTCCAAATAATTTATGTAGCTACTTGCCTCTTAAGAAGTGCAGCTTAGTTTCCTGCTGCTTGAATGTGGGCTATGATTTATCACTTCATTCCAAAAAGTAGAGTATGGAAGTGGGGGAGGGATTGACTTAACAGTGGAGAAATCTGGCAAACACTACCTTGGCCAGGTGATAAAGGTTAACTTCAGTAGGAGTATCATGTTGACAGCATGTACCCTTGGTATGATATGATCTCATTGAAGGACACTTCATCTTTGTAATCTACCTCTAAAAACCATAATCTAGCCATGTGAAAACATTAGATGAACCCCAGTTGAAGAGCATTCTACAAAATACCCGACCAGTACTCCACAAAAATGCCCTGGTCATCAAAAGCAAGAAACTGTCAGAGCCAAAAGCAGCCTAAGGAGACACGATGACTAAATGTAATGTGTTCTACTGGATGGGATGCTAGAAGGGAAGAAGGAACATGACAGGAAAACCATGAAATCAGACTAGAGTGTGGACGTAATAGTAATGTACCAAAGCTGGTTCATAAGTTGTGGCAAGTGCACTGTAGTAATGTAAGATGTTCACAATCGGGGACACTAAGTGGGAGGTATATCAGAACGCTGTGCTATTTTTGTAACTTTTCTATAAATCTGAAGCTACCCTAACATAAAAAGTTTATTTAACGATGCTTAACATACTGCTTTATTGACTGTAACAGAGCTCCTACACATCAATCACCCCATCTTTCTCTTTTTCACCCACGCGGCTGCACCAAACCATATGGCATAAAGAGTCATTTTCCTGACACATAAGAATGCTTCATCTTTCAGGCCAATGTAGTATCAGTGGAGTCAGACTTATTTTGAGAGTTTCAGATTTTTCAATAATATTTAGGTCATGCCCTTAGTGGAATGACACAGACGCTCAAAAGATAACGTCCACAAACCCTTATTTCTCAATGGCTTTAAAAGATGTAACATCCTTCAGCCACCTATCCAATATACTTGTATTTCATGTGAATGTTACTACTGACATATTAATAAGATAATCTATTTCCTCTGAAAGTAACATTCCTTGCTAGATAACTGAGGGCAGTGTTTATTTATTGATCATTTGTTATGATAGGAAGGGAGTAAGGTCTGATGTACCACTGTTTTAGAATATGATGAGATTATTTCTTTGCTACTCCGTATCTGTCCTTTAGAATTATAAGAAGACAGGATTCTGGGAATATGAGAAAAGATTTCTTTCATATTGTTTCCAATTTATCATTTTACTTTGAAAAGGGGCAAAAAGTGTTGGTGGTGTCACTGAATGTTTACTTAACAAAACAAACTATTACAGATTTCCAGAACTGTTAATAAGAAATGTGCTTTTGTTAATACTTAATAGTACAGTTTTAAAAGTTCAATCAAAATTTAACCATAATAAGTTGGTCAGAATTACCTAATTCTGCTTTTAGGAAAAGATGCAAATGCCATTAAAAAAAGCTGGGAAAAAAAAAATACATGCAACTTCCTGAATGTATTTCGGGGCTAAAAATAAGATTCAGTATAAGCACTTGTACAACATCTATCTACTGTACTTTTTCCAATGGTAACTTGTATTAAGGAAAATGGCCATGATGCTTGAGAGTAAGAGAAAAGAAAGTGCTCTGTAAGGGAATTCTTAACTAAGGAATTGCAGAGTCAACCAACATATTTGAGAAATTTTTTTATAGTTAGATATTTACTATGGAAAAAAATAATGGGGCAGGAGAGACCGACAATAAACGTAGGTTGCTATTTTTTATGTGTCTCTTTAATATGTTCAATTCAGTTAATACGTATTTTGCATTTTGTTAGACTAGGGTGCATGTGTGGTAAGTAATGAGCATTATAGTGGCTCCCTTTCTCAGAACACCTATGGTGTGTCAAGCTTTATGCTGCCAAGCATCTGCCAAACACCATCTAAAACTTAACACAACTCTGTAAGGTGCATACTTTTACTATTTAACAAGTGCAGGAACTAAGAACACCAGAAGGTAGGGAACTGAGCAAAGTCCACAGCTTGTAAGCGAGGGAGCCATTACAAACTCTGTCTGGCTGCCTCAAATGCCTGAACTCTTTCCACCAGAGCATACAGCTTTGTTATACTTTATAATTATGGACACTATTAATTTCAGTGTTTATCACTAACCAGGTGAGTTAGGTCATTGGACTTCTCTAGGCTTCAAGTTTCTCTTGGGTAAATGAAGTTGGCTGGTTGATTTCTAATGTTTCTTCCAGTTGTTTTAAAATAATAATATTGATTTATATACAGGATTAAGAAAACCAAAAAGGTTTTGTTAAAAGAAGGTCGTGACCACTAGCCCTTACTAAATTTTGTAATGATGGGGATCTATCTAGAGCTAGATATTCATGTGATTTCTTCCAAATCTCTCCAGTCTCATTAAGGCAGGACAAGTGATCTTACTATTATTTTCATGTTATTCCCTAAAATTTACATATAAGTGGAAATTTCAAATTTTTGCGGCACTGCACAAACTATATACTTAAATATTTGCCTAACAAAGAACTAATAACTTGCCTTCAAATATGAATGTAAAGAAAACTATTTTTTTTCTGGATTTGAAAATAATCAAAATATCGGTTTATTTTAATTCACATTTATTTAAATATAACAATTATTTTAGACAAATGAAAATACAAGCATATTTATAACATGGTAGACATAAATATAAATGAAATGCATTTTAGACAAAATTTAATAGACAAATTGATGACATAACATTTAGCTTCAAGGTACATTAACATGAATGTTAAAAAGGATGTTTTCACAAAAACTGCTTAAAGTTATAAAATGTTCACATTTGTGTTAGTAATAGGTCACATTTTCTAGACTGATTACATTAAATCTTTACACAGTTTTCATAAAACATCATTCACCTCATGTAGGAACATTATTTGTAAATGAAACATTTTTGTCAATAGAAATGTTCATTTAATTTTTAAATATGGCATTTTTATCAAGACAATGCTACATTTATTAAACATCCACAACACAGTAAAACTTGAATGATTCACGTACCTTTATGCACAGTGTTTAGCTTTGCTATGGCACTCTATCTTTGTGAAAAATATACTTAAAACTTGGCACAGAATCAATAAATTGTATTGCTCCTAATCAAAACAGATGTGACTTAAATTTTCCATGCCATGGAAAATACTCTATCACAATGTGCTGCTTCCCTTTACAGTTTATTGACCAATGGCAGTTCTTTGCTGCTTTCATTGGAATAAATAATGGATAGCCAAGAACTAAAAGTCATAGTTAGGTGTTTTGCCTACACTCTAATTGGAAATGAGTCGATTTCAGCTTTTCTAGCAGCAAAACATTTCCATCTGTATTGTGGCCAACAAATTTCTAAATAAGGGTGTGATCAGCAATAATATGTATCATCATGAGATGTTTTTCTTCAGGAGGCAGAGAGGTTGAAAGGAAACGCGGATCTCTTCATAAACTGGGAACATATGTGGTAAGGGGTAAGGGGAGCCAACCGAAGCAGGAGCAGGGGAAGTTCTCTGGAAAGCCAGTGAGGGCACAGGGAGGCAGAAAACAAAGGCAGGCATGCGGGAACCATTCAGGCTGGGAAGGGCTACCCTGGCTTTGAGGAAACTGCAGCGCGTCCCACGCAGCACCCAAAAGAAACAGCACGCACAGCAGGTACAGCATTCGTGGGTCAGCGAACCACCACTGCCTTGTAGGAAAAGTTTGACATTTCCGCCTCGGCGTCGAAATGGGGACTGAAGAAATTAAGCTAACTGGCAACATTTCCCCCCCCCCCCGAATTCATTCATCAACATTGTGGAAGAAGAAAGGGAATAACATTAATTCAAGCTTCCTCCAAATCCGAGGAAGAGAATTCACACTCATTCTCAGCACAGACTTCGGAGCTGTGGTAACTAAGAAAAGTGCCACAGCTCTTTCTCACAGTTCTGCTAAGGTAAGCTTGAGGTGTTACATTTTGAGACCGGTCGAAGGAATCTGCCCCTTTCATAAAACTTTGACAGCCTAATTTTTATATTTATTATCTGGGGGAAAGGAAGCAGAACTTAAGTCCAACTTTGATACAAATATACTTTATTCTAAAAAAAAATAGAGTAACGAACATACTGTTGTTTTCTTTGCTTTAGGATCCTTGCCTTTCTGTGCTTCTTTAAGCAGTGAAATGGCAAAGAACATCAAACAGGTTAAATAAGAGAGGCACACTTTTGTTTAAAGCTGTTACGGTGCAAACAGACGTAAAGATTACAAGTCACAGAGCACTGAATTTTCAAGAGTGAAATCGTACCAAAACCGTGATAAATTTTCGCTGACATCATAGGAGAGTAAGTGGTCTGGAAGGTCACTGATGGTGCCCTGCACGGCCAGCACGTGTGGGGCCAAGGTGAAGGGTACGTCGCTCAGGAGTTCGGCCATTAATGAGTTGTTTTCCAAAGTCTGGCCTGCCTTATTTTCCATCTCGGGGCCTGCTACAGTCACACTGGAGGAGTTTTCTTTGTCAGTCTAAAAATACATATATATTTAAGTCATTTAGACCTTGTGGACTTCGAGGTTTAGTAATGGTAAATGTGGCGTTAATGCAGCAAAATGATTGAGAAATGTGGAATACAGAAATATTCCCAGATTAGAATGCTGTTATTTACTTTACTTGCGAAATACATGCATCTGAATCTCTAGGCTTTGAAATGAATCTTAAACCCTACTCTTACTCAGATGGACCACCCATGGCCCCCTCAAATACAAATTGGCATTTTTGCTATTTCCCTAGCCCAGACAGTGCCTACAAAGGCTGGCCACAAATCTGATGTATGCTTTCAAGCTCTGCAGAATTCCCAGCTTCCCTGTGAAATCTTATATCAACACAGTCCAAAGTGACCTTGCCTGCTTCAGAGAGGAATATGGGGCAAATTGCCTAGGCTACCATTTGGCATTTCCTGTTTATGTCCTTGCTAGTGGCTGTTCCATATGCGTATGTCTTATCCCCAACTAGACTCGAGGGTACTTGAGGGCAAGAAATCGATTTGACATTTCTTTGTATTCTCCAGCTTGCATAACTTACCTTGCATACTTTCTACGTATGCATGGATCCTGCACCTTGTACGCCCTAATACATACTTGAACATTTACCCTGAATGTGAACCATAAGTATTGACTGATTGCCGGACTTTCGCTGGAATTAGCATGTGGTATTACCCAAGGTATTCAAATAAGATGATGTATCTCGTTCAATTTCTTTAAGACTGGTATACCTTGCATATAGTACTTTACCAAAAGATGTGCACCGGGGTGTTCATAGTACTCTATGCAAGCCCCAGACTGGAAACGACCTGAGGATCCATCAACAGGAGAATGGATAAAAAAATTGAAGTGTATTTACAAAAATGAGAACTAATGACCTGCTGCTCCAAGCAGCTGAAACCCACCTCAAAGCAGGTTAGGCAAAACTTGACTCCCCCACCCCCTCAACGCAGTCTCATGCAGAATAAAAGTCTTTACAGAGGCCTAGGGGGCCCTTCCTGATCTGGCCTCAGGGTACCTCTCTGACAGTACCCCCAGCTAGTCTGTCCTGGCTCCCTCCCCTGAAGTCCCACTGCCTCCGGCTGGTGCTCGTGCTCGTGCTCACCCAGCCTGCGTCTGCCTTGGGCCTTTCCTCTCCAGTCCCTGTGCCCAGGGGGTTCTTCTCCCAGACAGAGCCGGCCTCCTTCTGTCTCATCCTTCTCAAGGAGGGATTTTCTGACCACCTTCTTTAAACTGTATCCTTCACCTCTCGCACTCCAGAACTCCGTCTCCCTCTCCTGCTTTCAGGAGATAGCCTCTCCTGAAGCCCTCGTTTCATAGCCCTCAGCAACTTGTTATATGATATATAAGTTATTCTGATATCACCCCTTGGAAGCTTAAGGGAGTTTCACTTCCCATGTTCACTGCTGTATCCCCTCAGTGCCCAGTGCTCAATAACTCTTTGTTGGATGGATGAAAAGATTCTTGCCTGCATGGGGTTCACATTATAATAATTATAAGTGCTGATAAATTCCTTCTAAGTCTAGAGGAGAATGATTTTCTGTGGAAGAAATAGAAATTTTGTAAAACTTGTTATTGAAATGGAAAATGCATACAGAAAAGGGTACATAAGTGTACAGCCTCCTAAACTTTAACCAAGCAAACACCTGTGAGCAACCAGCACCCAGATCAAGAAACAGAAGGGACCTGCCCCGAGAGGCCCACCGGGTGCTCTTTTAGTCAACTCCTTGCCCCTCAGTCGCCATCCTGATTTCTAACAGCACAGATTGGTTTTACCTGCATTTTAAATGAAGTCATAATACAGCATGAACTTTTGTTTCTGGCTTCTTTCACGTAACATTTTATGTATGAGATTCATCCATGTTGTTGCATGGGAGCTTTAAAATTTTTTTTGAAGAACATATTGTTGTAGAGGAGATAAATTCTTACTGATGTCAAAAGCATCTCTTTGATTGCTGTGTTGACTATAGCCAGTGGGGGGTTACTGTGCCCAGGGAAGGAAGCAGGAAGACCAGCTGGGAATGAGAAATGACTGTGGACTATTAGGTGGTGCTACTAAGGGTGAGACAGAATGGTTGGATTGTGGATAGTCGAAGGAGAAAGCCAACAGGATTTGCTGATGGAATGGATGTGGGGTGCAAGAGCGGAGTCAAGGATGAAACCAAAGTTTGTGGCTTGAGCAATAAGGATGGAGCCTCCATTCTCCATTTACAGGGATGGGAAAAGAGTGTCAGAGGGGAGCAGGTGTGGCAAGAGGACAAGGAGCTGTTTTGGACGTTCCAAGTGACTTGGAGATATCCAAGTGGAGCTGTTACTAGGTAGGGGGATCTGATAGGAGTCTGGAGCTGGGGGAGATCTCGAGGAGAAAGTCTGCTTGGTGCTGTGTCTAAAAGGTGATAGGAGGTGGGGCGCCTGGGTCAGTTGGTCATCCAACTCTGTGTGGGTTCAAGTCATGATCTCAGGGTCGTGGGATCGAGTCCCGCGTCAGGCTTCACACTGAGTGGAGAGGCTGCTTCTCTCTCTCCCTGTTCCTCTGCCCCTCACCCTGCTTGCACATGCACTCTCTCTAAAATAAATAAATAAATCTTAAAAAGATGATGGGAGGAAGGCAAGTAAAGACAAATATGAGAACAGACAACATTTCTAGACATGGTACTACAGATGGGAAAAAGATATAGGGGCCAGTAGCTGGAAAGGGATGTGGGGTCAAGAGAGGTTTCTCTTGATTTTTCTTTTGCTGTTGTCAGCTGTTGTCATGCTAATGAGAAGCTCTAGAAAGGAAAACTCCATGGAGATTCTGTAGGAGAGGAACTGCTCTCTTCACAAGGCATCCCCAACACCTAGAACAGAGGCCCTCAAGAAATATTTGTTTAGTAAATGACTTTGAATTAACCAAACACATCCCTAGCAACAGTTATCTTAACTGCATGTGAAAACACCAGAGTACTGTCTTAGGACTGCAACTAGAGCGATGTAACCACACCCTGCCATGAAAAGCTTATTAGAAAGGTCCATGTATGCAGCGGACAGAGCCTGCCTCCTGAAACCCGAGTGAGACTTAAATACTAAGGATCCCTGGGTCAGATGAGAGCACAGGTATCAGTGAGCAATGCTGCCACAATTCCAGCCTCTTTAGAGGATATCACCTATCTGTCGCTGCTTTCTGCAAGATGATCTATGCCCCGAGCCTTTGGTTACCTTGGAGCAGCACATGGAGTGTTTAGGGCACAGATTCTAGAGCCACACGGCTTGGGTGCAAATCCAAGGTCTCCTGCTTATTGTCTGGGGGCAAGTTATTTAACTCTTCCATGTGTCAGTTTCCTTGGCTGTATTATGAGATCAATAATATACCTATTTCACAGGATTGCTATGAGGATTAATGAAATGATATTCATAAGTAAGTAGCATAATGCTGAGCACACCTCAAAGTGAGTGAATAAATTAAAACTTTGGCCATTGCCACTTGGCTTTAGATAAAAAAAGAGAGATGGGTGAATCCTGAACTTTAAGATTTTATTTATTTGAGAGAGAGCGAGAAAGTGTACAAGCAGGGTGGGGGGGGGATAGGAGAAGAGGGAGAGAGAGAATCCCAAGCAGACTCTGTGCTGAGTGCAGAGCCTGATGCAGGGCTCCACGCGGGGCTCGATTTCATGTCCCTGAGATCATGACCTGAGCCAGTATCAAGAGTCGAATGCCTAACTGAGCCACCCAGGCACCCCTCTTTTGTTTCTGACATTCACCGACGGTTCAAATAATCTTACCTTACCCTCCTCTCTTAGATCTTGCCTTCTCTCTCCATCTCACACATAAATGTTCCCTAGAGCTATCCATTCATAGCATCCCGTGCTTCAACTTTCTTCTCTTTCTTGTGTACAGAATGTTCTCCAGTTTCATTAACCAACTCATCTCCTTTCTTAAACAAAAGCATTCTTGAAATCTCACCTTCTCCACTAATGAGAAGGTATATTATCCATACCACTTTACTTTCTGAACACCCAACTTCTAAGGTTTAACTCTCTGGCAGACTGCATCTTGGGTAACAAAGGAATTGAGACATGTTCAAGTTCTCCCGATAAAACTGCTGTATACTTCACCCTCCTGGGCCTCACTTGTCTAGTCTATAAAATGAGTGATGAAGGACAAAGAAAATAATCATGAGGAGAAGAGGAGGATGGCAGCAACAGGCACATACTGGGCACTTCCTTTGTGCCAGTCTCCATCTGAGCTGTTTAAATGTACTCACTCACTGAAGTCCTACCACAGCTTTGTGGGGTGTGTGCCATTATTAGTCCTATGTTAAAAACAAGAGGGCACAGAAGCACACAAAGGTGAAGGAAGTTGTCCCAGGTTACACAGCCAGTCGGTGGTAACACTGAAAATCAAACCTGGTGACCTTTAATGCTCCACATTCAAAGACCCCGCACACCTCAGCTTTGGATAGAGCGGGCAACTGAATGAACAAAGCACTGAAAATTTAGGGGATGGTATTACGAAATATGACAGGTGCCAACACAGCATATCTTGGCTTAATTTAGAAGGAAAAAAGACTCCAATATCTTTTACCATTAGGAAGAAAGGACTGAAAAAATCATTAAGGTGACTGAGGAAAGACAGAAAAGTAACTGTAATTTATGAAATACTTATCCCTGGAAATGAATATATCAGTAGTCTGGATAAAGCACAGGGAAACACCGGGGTCAGTGAAACAAGATTGTCCATAAGTTGATCATTGTTGAAATGGAGAGGTGGAAGGTATAGGGGAATGTGCTACAGTAGGCTTTCTACTTTTGTACATGTTTGAAAACTGTCCAAACTAAAAAGTTTCCAAAAATTAACTTAAAAATAGCATGGACAAAGTGTTCCACCAAATGCCTCCTAGAAGGCTCTGAATTTCAGCTGTGCTGTATGTATTCCTCCAACATCTATCTCTTAACAGTTGGCTCGAGTGCGACACTACAGTCTCCAAGGAGGCTGCGTGCCCTCTTGGCAGCAGGGTGAGTGCCACGATGCAGCTGCTGCTGGCATGCTGAGAGCTGGAAGGGGAGAAATTATAAGGCAAAACAAGAGTAAGTCACAAAGAAAATGTGAGTCAAAATTCAAGGACCCCACACCCGCCTCTCTGATCGCGAAGTCTAGCTTGGCAGCCAGTGGGAGCAGAGGTGGGGGCTGAGGGGCTGAAACAGGTGCATGAGTTCCCCGGCAAAAAGCAGCCCTCTCTCTTACACACACAGTCTTTCAGTTTTTTCATTTGCATAATAAAATGGGTCTTTAAAGAGAAGAATGAGTATGTTAACCACAATGGAGCAAGAAGAAAAGAATCAATTAACCTTATGGTTAATAGCCAAATTTTTAAAAATTACTTCAAATATTACGTTCATAAAGCATATTCGTTATTTTTTGTGATTAATCCTGTTCGCAGAAGGGCTGCTATGACAATGTTCTTGAGTATAAGTTCCTTCTTATAATCTAGCTTTAATACTTCTTTTTCAAATTCATGTTTGTCCTTACATGGTTTAAATAGGAGTATGCCGTGTCAGAATTTTTTTATCTTGGGGAGAAGATAAATTTCCTTCTCTATATCATTACAACAAAAAAAGTTTACAGTTAATTAGCTATTTTTATGTTTGTATAAAAATTATTTCTTGTTCATCAGTTAACCTGTTAAAAAATGGGCTGGCCAAGTTTATCTTGTATTCATCACATGCTATTATCTTTGTTTCAAATAATCAAAAAGGTTTATAGGCACTATTCCTCCCTTTCTTGCAGAGAGGCTGTAAAGATTCATGAGGTTCAATCTGTAAAATCTTAGAGCTTCAGAAAAAAACACAGTCCAAGAATACAAGGCACATAACACTTTTCAGTAAAGGCTTAGAAAAATGAAGTCACTTCCCTGGAGCAACAGAAGGTTAGTGGCATCCTGTGAACCTCACTCCTGGGTATTTGAAAGCAAGGAAATGCAGGTTTAAGAACAGACTACATTTTTCCTGGCACAGACGCCCCCCAAACCACCATGAAATCTATTAAGGGGTGCCAATTTTGCAAACCTGCTAACAATTTGGAGACTTCATCTACTTAGCCATACCCGACCAAAGTATGAATATTTTATTAATACGAACATCATCTATATTTGGCATCTTTTTAAACCTCCTGCTTTTTAAGGCAACCCGTGCCTCAGATAAGCAGAGATAAAACAGTGTCCTATAAAAGCAAAATATTGAAGCATTAAAATTTAGAAACCAACCTTAACCAAAACAGCCACAGAACCTATTAGAAGAATATGAAGCCAGGTATAAAACACACATCTAACACATTCAATTTACATGCAAAGGAGGTAGCTATGTGCTAAAGCGTATTTCTAGGAAGCGAGTTACAGTAAGAAGAGGTAATGTCAAGCTCTGGCTGTCTATGCCTTTAAATTCTAACATCTATAAATAAAAGACATGTTCCTTTGAACAATAGCCTGAACAAGCAACCCTGTCACTTTATCTCCCCAGATAACTATCCATTCTATTCTGGCTTCAGCTGGTATCTGCTTGCATTACATCAGCTTCTTGATGGGGGTGGGTTGGGGGGCAAATCTGAGTCAGAAGCATCAGGGGACAAGAGGTTAGAAGGTGAGAGAAGCAACAGCACAGTTAAGGCAGTACTCAGGCTCCTTATTTATTTATTTTTTCTAAGAGGCTAGTTGCTAATAAATGTCTGGCTAGCTGATAAAAGCCAGGGGACTGGTGTCGTATACCTAGGTAAGGCCTAAGCAATAGTCTCCTTTCACTAGGGAGAAATTACTTGGCAAAGCTAGCGACCGTTTGCTGCTGTTCTGCAAATCCTCCGTCTGCAGAACATAACACCTGCACACACAAGTGCTCACTTGTGGCGCTTGAATCGGTCCCCTTATTTCTGAGATATTCTAGGCACCCCAGACTTGATTTTTTACATCGACGGGTTAGGCCGAAGAAACAAACAAAAGCCCGGAACACCTGACCACCGATACACATAAATTAGGCAGGAGAGAAAGCTGAATTCACTGCATGCCTGTTTCCCATATGGCCTGGCCTCCCAGTCTGAGGACGCCGTGTATTTAAGTAGCAAACTCAGAGGCCAGGTTAGAAAGTAGGTATTTTCTTTGCTCCCTTTCCTTTCTGATTTCTGACATCATTTCAACTTACAACTTGGCTCATGATTTTTTTTTTTCAGTATTTGTTCCCTTTTCTTTTTCCCCCCCTCAGTATTTCCACCTGCCTGTGCTTCCTGCTTCTTCCATCTTTTAAAAAAAAAAAAAAAAAAAAAAAAAAAAATTCTCCTGACTTCCTCTTTTCAGAACTCCAGCTGAACGTATGCAAGTGAAGAGGGGGAAGTAAGCAGGCTGGCACTTGCTTCTGTAATCTGTTCCATGCATTCTTGGAAAAGTGGCTTCACTGAAGCCGGAAAATCTTCTGTACAGCCAACTAGAGTGGGGGAGCAGTGGAAAGAGGAAAGAGAAGCATTTTAGGAAAGGAACCAGCAAGAAATAGTATGTTCAGCATGGGATCCTGTTTAATAATGGTTTGGGAAATAAAAAAGGCTATTCTTGTGATTTTTTAAAAATATTTTTAAAAAAGTTAGTTTATAGAAGTTCGTCATCTCTGACCTTAAGCTATCCAGGAATCTTGTTATTTTCCTGTAGGCCTTCCCCCTCATTCTTGCCAGCACACGTTTCACCCCTGCTCTCCTCTCGCCCTACATCACCACCTGGCTCCTCGCTGCCAGCCGGTGGGCTAGCATCCCACTCTGCAGAGGAAACAGGAATCATCAGGCAAGGATCTCTTCTACTTACCGTGCCCAAAAGAATTCTCTGCATCTGTACCCCTCCACGCTTCCCTCCTGCCACCACAGGCAAGTTGCCCTCTTCCTACCCAAAGCAAATCTCTCCCTGGCACTCCACATCCATCCCGTCTCTACTCTTCAAGGACGTGGCTTCATCCATTAGGACGTGGCTCCCAACTACTGATCTCTTATAAAGTTAATTCACCATTTACAGAAAATTCTGCTGACGTCTTTCACACCCACTGGCGTCTTACCCACTGAACGCCCACACTATCTTTCTCCTTTTTTTCACAACCAGGCCGAGATGATTGTTGACACTCGCTGTCTGTTTCACTCCTCACCCACTGCAATCTGCCTTCTATCTCTGCCCCTGTGCCGACACTGCTTTGTCCAAGGTTACTAACAATCACACTGTGCTAAACTGAGAAGACGTTCTGAATTGCTAACCTTATATGACTCCTTTGTAGCACTTAAGACTGGTGACCCTTTGAGTTTTTATTTTCTGGCTTCTGTGCCACTTCTTAGTGTTGCCTCTGTCTGTCTAGCTGATTTTTCTTTTGTCTATTTCTGAAATGATATTCTCCAGGGTTTCACTTCTGTTCCTTTATTTTTCCTCAACACACTTCCTTGGAGGAGCTTATCCATATCCATGGTTCCTACTGCCCTGTCACTCCACTCCCCGAAAGTAGGTAAATATGGAGATGCGTGCATGTGTGTACCCGCATGCGTGTACACACACACACACACACACACTGCCACACCCATCTTGAACCCACACTTCTACTTAGGGCTCCTGACCCACATGTTCAACTCCTATTATACCTTTTCTTTCCTTTTGGAATATTAAACTCCGTATGTTCTGAACCTGACTCTCAAAGTGCTGCCCAGCTCTAGCCAACGCAATGCTCTTTTTTTGTATATTTTTTATATAATGATTGCCAAACACAGAAGCCTGAATTATCTTTGATTTCTCTCTCCCGGTCACTTCCTCCATCCAGTAAATGCTTGAATCCTACTGATTGAGGTTTTTAATGTCTCCCCAAGTTTCATCATTTCTCATCAATCCCACTATCAGTTCTCTTAATGCAAGCCACTACAGCCTTGTGTCATGAATGCTGCACGAGTGTCCTGCATAGGGCCTTACTCCCCCTATACTACATTTTCCCTCTCGCTGGTCGTATCTAACACATGCTCTTCCTTGCTTAATGCTTCTCAATGCCTTTACACAAAAAAACACACCCCATGTTGTAGCACAGAAGGTATGATCTGGCCTTGCTTACCCCTCTGATTTCTTTTATTACTATTCCCTAACGTCTTCATCCATACCAAGCTATTTACCATTATCCAAACAAACATGCCAAGCTCTCCCTTTAGCTCTGAACTTTGGCTCATTTGATTACTTCTGCCTTAATGAGGACATCTTTCTCTCTTCCCCTTCTCCCTTCATCTTGCCTATTTCAATTTGCCCTTCAGGATGCACTCCAGGATTCTTTCAGAAAGAACTCCCCAAGTAACTCCTCAAACCTGGGCCAAGTGCCTACTGTGTATTCCCATAACAGTATGTGCATACCTCTCTCACCGCACAAATCATACTGGACTAGAATTCTCGGTCACTCTCATAAAACCGTGGGCCGCTCAAAGCCAGGGACAATAGCTTTCATCTCCATTTCCCTGGCAATCGGAGCAATGCCGCTCATAATAGGTGATCACTACATGTTTACTGAATGACTAATTTCAGTTTCCTTATGAACTTTACATTCAGATTTATTCAGAATAAGCCAGGAATTATTATGTCAAGCTGGATTTCCACACCTGTTTTTCTTTTCTAACAAGATTTTACCCACTGCATTATCACCTACATGGTGAACCATGGATGGTATTAAATACAGATAGAACTTAAAACTAGTTAGTTTCCTAAAGAATGAGATGGATTGTTCTTGACTTGCCAAATGAACTTCACAAATGTGTCTCCAAACAGAAGTTCAATAAGGTTCTGTACAATGTAGACGAGACTGTGGCAACTTTTTTTTTTTCTTTAAATCATAGATCCACCTTTCACAGAGAGAGAGGAGAAGCTAACCTCATCAACTCCAAATTCGCCCCAATCAACCGTCTTAGTCTGTTCTGGCTGCTGTAACAAAATATTATAGACTGGGTGGGCTTAAAAACAACAAAATATTTCTCACAGTCCTGAAGGCTGAAAAGTCCAAGATCAAGGTGTTGGCAGATTCCGTGTCTGCTGAGGGCCTGCTCCTGGTTCGTAGACAGCCCTCTTTTCCCTAAAACATCACATGGCAGAGGCGGCCAGGGCTTTCTCTGGGACCTCTTTTCCGAGGGCACAAATCTCATCCATGAGGGCTCCACCCTCATGACCTAATCACCCCTCAAAAGCCCCACCTCCTAATACCCTCACATTGGGGATCAGGCTTCAACATATGAATTTCGGGGGAACACATTCAGTCTATAGCATCAACCTGCCTTACGCAGCTCTCCTCTCCCAGGAACCAGTTTTTCTGGTATAGTCTAAAGGGGCTGCAGTGGAGCCTATGCCTTGGGGCAGCGGTGTGGGGAACAGGACCAGCAACAGGGTGGCAGGACTACGTAAGCACTCTAAGGGGAGGAAAGCCTCAGAGATGAGAGCTAAATAGGAGAGGGGATGGGTAGGTAAATTCCACTTATTTAATTTCTGTTCACCTCTGTTATAGAGAAAACCTCTCTCTTTCTCTTCTGGTTTCCATAAAAAGGGATTTTTCTCTAGGCACCTTGGCTGTCTGCCATACCCCCAAGTCCTCCCCAAGGAAGCAGACTGAGCTACCAGTTGGTGGACGATGGCCAAGGGTCCATGTTTCTAGATGAAGGACACTAAACCGTCCAAGGTCCTGAAGCCTGGAGAAAGTCTCTTTCTTGCTCTCTACTTGGACCGGGGGAGACAAGTTACCAGAGTTAAGAATGTCTGTTGTGCTGACTTAAACTTTCCCCACAGGTCTACATATGGGTTACTGGGAGCGTGCAAGTGCATTTCTGCTACTACATGAAGCTGCCTCCTTCAGCCTAGGCTGTTATTAGTCAAAAGGGAGGCATTTTGTTTTTCTGTCTGCTGGCTCTTTAGTCTTATTTTTCCATTGGTCCAGGATGCAGATGAGGAAAAGGAGTGCCCTTTATTAGGACATTATGACACCACCAATTTCTACTTCCCACACGTCTTCCATTTATATCAAAATGAGAGGCATATTAGCCACACCAAACAAACAAAAACAGAGTCGTGCAGATGTTAAATGATCTCAGAATTAAAACTGTAACAAACAAAATTTATGAAACAATTTACTGGCATGATTTTATCAATTTCCTAATTCAGTTAAATCGGTGGGGTAAGAAAAGTTTTAATCACAAGCTTAGGAAAATGACATTAGTGCTTTATACAGTTTTTGAAGTAGTTTCACATACTTTGTTTCATTTGAGCCTCACAACCTGTTAAATTTGATAGGGAAGCTACTGTTTCAGTTCTCATCTTCTGAGGCTCAAAGTTTAATGACTATCTACGGTCACATCACTACTAATTGGCAGACATGCGTAGTCTGGGTCTCCTGATTTACAATCCAATGCTCCCCCTTCAATGTAAAGACCATCGTCAAGGGAAATAATTTAACTTGTCTGGGTTTGGTTTGTTTGTTTTATGGACTTAGCAATTTCTCTATGGACAAGTGTCATCTGGAGTAGAGAATGAAGGTCCAAAAGTATAGATTGTGCCACTACAGAAATAGAGTTCAAAGGATCGGTGCAACTAAGCATCTTGTTACTTGGTTAATATGGTAAGCTGGATATAATATGTAATAACTTAAAAACGATAGCATCTGATCACAGCCACGGCTACACAATGGCTTAGCCTTCTGTACATGAATTCTTTAAGCTTATTATTATGTATACCACAGGTCTGATGAATTTGATATCCCTTATTAGTCGCACTGGATTCTACTTCCCATTTATATAGCTTTATTTATTTTAAATATCTATTCAACTCCTTTAGAACGCAATGCAACAAGGTCATGTTTTTTCCAGATAATTTCAAAAGAAAAACAATGAAAAATGATCTTGTACATCTCAGCACACTAAATATTAATTTCACTCCAATGAAGGATTTTCATTTTGTAAAACAGTAAAGCACTTCAACTGCCTGCATAGACAATAAGGAAATGGAATACTTTCTATTTTTAAAGATTGTAAGAAAACAAATATTTTATTATACTTTTTATATAATTAGATAAATAGACATAACATATATGATATTGATTGAATAGAAATAAAGAGCATACTATAGTAGTGGGATATAAAAAAGTAAGTCTAAAGATATTAAGTAATAGCTGCTTGCTGGGGTTTTTTGGGCATGTGATTTGATGGAATGAACATTTAACAAATTCATAACCTAAGTATAACATGTATTTTTAAGAACAAACATTTAGATGTTATTATAAACAGTAAAAATGCAATTATGTCATGTTAAGGTTGTTTGAAGACAGAAAGCTAATCTGTTCTGCTGCTCTTAATTTGCACTGAAAAGTTTGTATTTTGTCAGTTTATATTATGTGAAGACATAAATATATACTTTATAGTATGTACATAGAATTGCCATGTCCATAGCCAGAATTCAAAAACAATTATCAATAGGACCTCATGTTCACCTTGCATATATACATCTTTCTAATCTCAGGAAACAAACAAAAAAATCTTTAAGATGGGAAAATATTGGATAGGAAAAACCTTATCTTCTCTGTAATCTGAATTTGATGTGTGGATAGGCCACACACTAGGAAATACTATAGTAGTGAATACACAACTACACATTTTCATATAGAGATGAAAGTGAAGGGAAATGCATCATACCAAATGGAGTACAGAAACTATGAAGGTAGGCTAATTAAATTCCACTCTGAGGGCATACGAGTGGTAGCATTACGCACACTTGCTGCACCTAACCCAGCACTCTGCTAGAAAAACAATGTTTGGCAAACTAAAATGGTGAGTAGAGAGCTGTGTCACTTGACCTTGGCTCTCATTTGCAAAAAAAGGTTGTATTTCAAAATAGAAGATGGGGATGGAAAAGTAAATACAGCTGTGTTTTCTCCACCCCAGTGTGAGAATAAAAGGGGCTACTCGGAATGGCAAGAGGCATGGTCCCTTCATGGTGTATACCAAAGGACAGTGCTATTATTTTATTTTATGGCTAGCTCAGGATAATATTTTTTTATTGTGGTAAAATATATTCAGTGTAAAATTTACTGTCTTAACCATTTTCAAGTGTATAATTCGGTGGCATGAAGTACATTCACCGTGGTGTTTAGATACTACCACTGTCTGTCTCTAGAACTCTTCCATCATCCCAAGCAGAGACTCTGTGCCAATTAAACAATTCTCCGTTCCTCCCTTCCCCCAGTCCTTGGTAACCTCTATCTATTATACTTTCTATCAGTTTGCCTATCTAGGTCCCGCCTATAAATGGAATCGGCAATGTTATCCTGTAGTGACTGGCTTCTTTCACTTAGCATAATGTTTTTGGAGACCATGTATGCTGTATCATGTATCAGAATTTCATTCCTTTCTGCAGCTAAATAATATTCTATTGTATGTATGCATATAGCATATTTTGTTTATCCATTCAGCTGTTAATAGACATTTGGGTTGTTTCTACCTTTTGGCTATTGTAGGACAGTATTTTTAAACTAGTGTACAATCAACAAGGTAGGAAATCAGGAAATAATTCTAAAAGGACTGTCAGGATTCAATGAATATAGGAATACAGAGTATTTACGTACATGGAGAAAAGTTAGCAAGAGCCTGAAGTGAGGGAAACAAAATATGTTTCCTGCTTATTTTGAATTATGATTTTTAAAGGTATAATAAATTTGTATGTACCTTTTTATAACACACCCTTTGCTTAGCTTTAAAAATCATAATTAAAGTAAGCCTTGCCAACTTAATATTTTATGGATTAAAATTTGAGTGTAATTGATGGTATTTCAATCCTGTTTGAAGCAGCACCATAATCTCTAAGACCTTCCACCCACTCTGGAACTCTATACTGTAATTCTTTTGTGTGTTATTTTAAGGGTATGAGATGTTATTACCTGCTTTTGGGAAAGTATACCCAACAAAATACAGAGTGAATAATGCTAAGAATCGATTAAAAAAATGAGAAGCCACAATCATGCCCAAATTTACAGGAAAATTTCAAATTCACGTATCTTAATTTTTAATTTAAAATTTTAAATGCCTCAACAAAGTAACGAAAATACACACTTGTGCTTGAAAAGTGCTTTTAGGTGAACGGAAGAATAATTGCTTAGTATAGAATCAATTCTTAGGGACATCCTTTTTCATAATTCCTAAGTTTATAGGGAAAAAGAAGTTAATTATCAGAAAATATACTGTTACTTGTACTTCAAGTTGAAAATTAAGCTGCAAGGCTTAGAAAGAGCACCAGATCCAAGTCACAATGACTACTGTCTCCATCTATACCATGTGACCTTACACAAATCATTGAAGCTTGCTGTGTTTCAATTAACTCATCTGAGAATATGAAACAGTGATCCAGCTGTAAAGTACCATAATTCCAAATAGACTTAGACTCCAAATCTTCTGCACTAGTAAAAATTCTTAATGAAATAGCACTTAAATTAATATAAATAATAACTATAGAAACAAAGTATCAATTGATAGTTATTTATCTTGAGAAGAAACTTAGAACGATACTCCAAAGATTACGAAAAGGACTCCTACAATGGAAGAATACCTAACACTGCTCTTCATTATGATAAAAAACGAACACTTTGGAGTAAAAAAGAAAAAAAAATATATGTAGGTGCCAATCTTCTATCAAGTTATGGCCTAAAAAACTACTGTTACAATTATTAAGAACTCAGAATGTATTTTCTCAGGCCAATGAGTCCACAATAGAGATGAAATCCTATATATTTGCAATAAATACATGTAGGGAAATTATTAATATTAAAATCAGAATAACAACAAGCCAGGTTAAACATTTTAAAATTGTCTTGACTGTCAGTGCTTAAAAAAAGCAAATATAGTTGTAGGAGCTGAACTTTGGTAGAGAATCTGGAAGGTACTTTGGAGTACTTTCAAGATTGCTGGCCTAGGTGCATTTTCAGGTATTTTCATTAGAAATATCTTTAGGAAGTCTGGAGAGATGTATTCAAGATTTTTTGCTTCAATCCCATAAATAGCAAGGTGACAAAGTAGATAAGTGGTAAAATCTGGTAAAAAGAAAGAAATTAAGAAAGATGCATGTGTAGGACAAAAAAATAATTCACTGGAGGTGGGAATGACTGGTTATCAGAAGTCAAAGTGTAAACATAATTAACCTCCTGACAGAAATGGAAGATGGGATAGGAGAAGGAAGAGGCTCACCTAGGTGCCTTTTGGCCAACCAGTGACTTCACCATAGGTCAGTGTGGTGTTCATGATGGCTGAACTAGGGAAGAGAAAGGCCTCATGGAAGGAAGCAGCAGCAGCAGTTAACTCTCTGGCACCCAGCCATTTACATGATGGTCCTTGGTAATCTGAGCACTAGTTTTCAAAGGTCTGGTATTTCCAGGTAGTTGATTTTCAGAACTTAGTGCAGATCTTCTTTTAGTCTTCTAGAAATAATTGCTATGGCATCAACTGCCAGAATGGCTTAAAAAAACAATGCTTATAATTTCCAAAAGTGTTCTTAAATGTATGGAAGCTATACTCAAGAGTCCAACAGAGCTTCTGTTTTTTCTCCCATGCCTACTTTGTAGGTGAGTTGATAATGGAAATTCATTAAAGAAACTAATTTATGGTCTACCCGTGAGAGTGGAAGTTAGGATTTAGATGATGAGCTTTGATATATACTAATAAGTAAATTATATTAGTATTACTAATTCTAATTCTATCAGCTTTATTTTAAGTCAGTCTTAAGGTTGTAACAGTGTACCTACGTCTATTGCCGCAGACATCGGTTAATAGGTAAATGGGCACTGACTTGCCAGTCACTGCTCTAAGTTCTTTACCTGTGTTCTCCTATTTAATTTTTTATTTATGATGTACATACCACTTTTAACAGGTGGGGAATACTGAAACCCAAAGAATTGAGTCTAACTCTGGGATTGTACTCTGATTCACTATTCTATGCTGCCCTGCAAACCTGACACCGTCTAAGGAAACTTCGCTTCATACCTTGTAAGTGCACTGTTTCTAAAGATTTTTTCAAATTGTTTCAAAAGTATTTTCTCCTTCAGAAAGGGTTATGGAATATTTTTCCAATAATCCTACTTTCTTTTTCTCTCTAAACAAAGAAAAGCACATGTAAGGTGGAAGATAACTTTTTTTTTTTTTAAGATTTATTTATTTGACAGAGATAGAGACAGCCAGTGAGAGAGGGAACACAAGCAGGGGGAGTGGGAGAGGAAGAAGCAGGCTCATAGCGGAAGAGCCTGATGTGGGGCTCGATCCCATAACGCCGGGATCACGCCCTGAGCTGAAGGCAGACACTTAACCGCTGTGCCACCCAGGCGCCCCGTTAATTTTTTTTAAACAAAAACCAAAGACAACGGAAAACATTGCATGTTGTCATTTTTATATCCAGCTAATTCTATGTGGATTGTAGACACCCTGAAATTACAGACTATTTAGACATTTTTAATCCCTAAAAAGCAGTGTTGTGATGCCTGAATAATATATTTCTAAAGTAACCTTTTTACCTTAACCAAATATATTCTAGTTAAATTTAAAAAAGTAAAGTGACCACATAGTGATGACACTTCCTGAGACAAGCCCTCTGTGGCCCACTGTCCAGCGACAAGAATGGACGGGATGCAACTGCCCACATTCCCTAGCCTAATGGCACTTGGTGGCCAATGGCAGGAAGGTACCAGGTGCTGGGACCTAGGCTACAGTCTGTTCTCAGGAAATAGAGAAGATACTTTGCCTTTAAAAGGCTCAAATACATGATCTGGATCGACTTAACATGATTCTTGAACCAGCTATGTTAAGAGATTATATCACAGGCAAGAAAAGAGAATGAGAACATTTCCGGGACTCAATATAGTTGCAAATTTCTGGGTGGACCTGTAAATGTCGAAAAAAAGGGGAAGTACATCATCACTATTTATGCCCAGAGTAGCACAAATGAAAGTAGTGCTCTCATGCTCAAAGCATACAGTTAATTTTTAAAAGGCCTTGTGTGTTTTTTACTTCCTATTTGTTTAATTGCTTTGAACTAAAACCTAAACAAAAATTGATTAAAGTGATGCAGTTCAAAATAAAAATTTCACGCTGATTGCTTGAAAAGCTATATAGAAAAATCTGGATCACCAACTACAAAAAGTAAAGCAAATCACAAGTTTCAAAATAATTTTAAAATTCTGAGCAGGTAATCACAGAGGAAAACAAAAATACTTTCACTTGCATAAAAATTTACTCAATTTATGCTTTTCCTTCAGTTTCCTTTCTCATAGATCAAAAAATTAATTTGTTTTTGAAAAGAGACCTATACATGTAAATATATGTAAAATATTATGCTTTTTTGGTAGCATGAGCTTTGTACTGTCCACTAATATGGTTTACCTGAGTTTAGGGAAAATTGATTAATGTAATTTACCACATCAATTGAATAACAAAACTATATGATCATCTAAATAGGCTCAGAAAAAAATTTTTTAAAAAATCGAGTACACTTCCATGATAAAAACACTCACACAACTAGGAACTGAAGCGAACTTTCTCAACCTGATTAAAAGACATCTTCAAACAAACGTCATTTTTCACAATGAAAGACTAGATGCTTTCCCCCTAAGATTAGGAACAAGACAGGGATGTCCACTTTTGCCTGATGAACATATTATTCTGTTCTGTTGAACACATTATTAGATGTTCTAGCCAGAGCAATTAGGCAGTTAATCACTAACAGATTTTAAAAATAAATAATAGGCAGTTTTATTTCCTTTCTAATCTGGATGTTATCTCTATATGTAAATGACATGAACTTGCATATAGAAAAATCTAAGAAATCCACTAAAATACTATTAGAACTAGTAAGTTCAAGGTTGGAGGATACAAGATCAATATACAGTTGTATTTCAATACATGTGCAATAAATAATCCAAAAATGAGATTAAGAAAACAATTCATTTACAGTAGCATCAAACAATAAAATATTTAGAAATAAATTTAAAACTTATACTCTGAAAACTACAAAACATGGCTGAAATTTTTTAAAACTCTAAATGGAAAAACATCCTATGTTCATGAGTCAGAATATGATATTATTAAGATGGCAGTAGTCTTCAAATTCATATATAGAATCAATGCAATTCCTATCAGAGTCCCAGCTGATTTCTTTATAGAAATTGACAAGCTGGCCCTAAAATTCATATGGAATTCCCAAATACCCAGAACTGCCAAAATAATCTTTAAATAACATTACAGAACAACACTGGAGGGCTCACATTTTCTGATTTCAAAACTTACTACAAAGCAACAGTAATTAACATAGTGTGGTAATGGCATAAGGACAGATACATATCACTGGAATAGAATTACAAGTCCAGAAATAAACGTACGTGTCTATGATGAACTACTTTTATAGATGCCTAAGTTTTATTTTTTATTCAAGTATAATTGACACACAATGTTATATTAGTTTCAGCTGTACAACATAGTGATTCAACAATTCTCAACATTATTGCATGCTTACGACAATAAGTGTAGTCACCATCTGTCACATTATTATTATTACAATATTACACAGTATTATTGCCGTATTCCCTATGTTGTACTTTTCATCTCTATGACTTATTTTATAACTGGAAATTTTCACCTCTTAATCTCTATTCGCCCACCCCCCCCACTCACCTCCCTTCTGGCAACCACCAGTGTGTTTCTTGTACATAAGAGTCTGTCTGTTTTTGAGCAAAGGGAAAGGGAGGGAGAGAGGGAGAAAGAGAAACCAAGAGACTCTAACTACAGAAAACAAACTGATGGTTACCAGAGGAGGCAGGTGGGTTGGGAGTATGAGTGAAACAGGTTGATGGGGATTAAGGAGGGCACTTGTCGTGATGAGCACAGGGTGATGTATGGAATTGTTGAATCACTATATCGAACACCTGTAACTAATATAACACTGTATGTTAACTAACTGGAATTAAAGTAAAAACTAAAACAACAAAAGAATTCTTAGCAATGTGATAAAGACATTTTAAATGTGAAAATCAGTTCAAGACAAAAAAAAGAGTATTTTTGTTTTGTTTAGATTCCACATATGAGGGAAATCATATGGTATTTGTTTTTCTGATTAATTTCACTTAGCATAATACCCTCTAGGTTCATCCACGTTGTTGCAAATGGCAAGATTTCATTCTTTCTCTCTCTCTCTCACACACACACACACGCCCAACATCTTTATCCATTCTATTGACGCACACTTAGGTTGTTTCCATATCTTGGCTATTGTAAATAATGCTGCAATAAACATAGGGGTGCATGTATCTTTTCAAATTAGCCTTTTCACTTTATTTGGGTAAAATACCCAATAGTGCAATTACTGGATCATATGATAACTCTATTATTAATTTTTTGAGGAAACTCCATACTGTTTTCCATAATGGCTGCACTAATTTACATTCCCACCAACAGTGCACAAGAGTTTCTTTTTCTCCACATCCTCACCAACACCTGTTATTTCTGGTCTTTTTGATTCTAGCCATTCTGACAGGGGTCAGGTGATAGCTTATTGTGGTTTTGATTTGCATTTCCCTGATGATTAGTGATTACATCTTTTCATGTGTTTGTGAGCTATCTGTATGTCTTCAGTAGAAAAACATCTATTCAGGTCCTTTTTTTTTTTTTTTTTGGAGAGAGAGAGCGAGCAAGCAAGCACGAGAGCACATATGGGCTGGGGGGGGGAGGGGCAGAGGGAGAGAGAGAATCTTAAGTAGGTTCCCCCATGGAGCCACCACAGAGCTTGACCTCAGGACCATGAGAACAGGACCCTGAGATCATGACCTGAGCCTAAATCAAGAGTCCAATGCTTAACTGACTGAGCTACTCAGGCACCCTTCCTCTGCCCACTTTTTAATCAAGTGCTTGTTTTTTGGTGGTGTTATGAAGTTCTTTATATATTTTGGTTTTAGACCTTTGTCAGATTATATCATTTGCAAATATCTTCTCCCATTCACTAGGTTGCCTTTTTGTTTTGTTGATGGTTTCCTTTGCTGTGTAAAAGCTTTTCATTTTGGTGTAGTTCCAATAGTTTATTTTTGCTTTTGTTTCCACTGCCTGAGGAGACCTATCCATAAATATGTTGAGGCAGATATCCAAGAGATTACCACCTATGTTTTCCTTTAGGAGTTTTACGGTTTCAGGTCTCACATTTAAGTCTTTAATCCATTTTGAGTTTATTTTTTTATTATGTTCAGTTAGTTTTTGAAGCAGTGTTCAACGATTCATTAGTTGCACGTAACGCCCATTGCACATCACAACATTTATGTATGGTGTAAGAACGTGGTGCGGTTTCATTCCTTTGCATATAATTGTCTAGTTTTCCCAGACCATTTATTGAAGGGACTGTATTTTCCCCATTGTATATTCTTGCCTCCTTTGTTATAGATCAGTTGACCACATATGCACTGGTTTATTTCTGGGCTCTATTCTGGTCCATTGATCTATGTGTATGTTGTTGTGTCAGTACCATACTGTTTTGATTACTATAGCTTTGTAGTAAATCTTGAAATCTGGAATTATACCTCCAACTTTATTCTTCTTTCTCAAGACTGCTTTGGCTATTTGGGGTCTTTTGCGGTTCCATACAAATTTTAGGATTATTTGTTCTAGATCTGTGAAAAATGCTACTGGTATTTTATTTATTTATTTATTTATGTTTTTTTTATAATTTTTTATTATGTTATGTCACCATCCAGTACATCCTTAGTTTTTGCTGCAGTGTTCCATGATTCATTGTCTATAACACCCAGTGCTCCATGCAATACGTGCCCTCCTTAATACCCATCACCAGCCTATCCCAATCCCTCACCCCCCTCCCCTCTGAAGCCCTCAGTTTGTTTCCCAGAGTCCATAGTCTCTCGTGGTTCATTCCCCCTTCTGTTTACCCCCACCTTCGTTCTTCCCTTCCTTCTCCTACCGATCTCCCTGCTATTTCTTATGTTCCATAAATGAGTGAAACCATATAATTGTCTTTCTCTGCTTGACTTATTTTGCATAATCTCCTCCAGTCCCGTCCATGTTGCTGCAAATGTTGGGTAATCGTTCTTTCTGATGGCTAATAGTCCATTGTATATATGGACCACATTTTCTTAATCCATTTGTCTGTTGAAGGGCATCTCGGCTCCTTCCACAATTTAGCTATTGTGGACAATGCTGCTATGAACATTGGGGTGCATATGGCCCTTCTCTTCACTTTGTCTGTATCTTTGGGGTAAATACCCAGTAGTGCAATTGCTGGATCAGAGGGTAGCTCTATTTTTAACTTTTTAAGGGATCTCCACACTGTTTTTCAAAGTGGCTGTACCAACCGCTACTGGTATTTTAATAGGGATTGCACTGAATCTATAGATCGCTTTGGATGGTATGGGCATTTTAACAATAATAATTCTTCCAATCCGTGACAACCTTCCATTTGTGTGTATCATTTTCAATTTCTTTCATCAATGTCTTACAGTTTTCAGAGTACAGATCTTTCACTTCTTCGGCTAAATTTATTCCTAGGTATTTTATTCCTTTTGGTGCAATTGTACATAGGATTGTTTTCCTAATTTCTCTTTCTGCTACTTCATTATTAGTGTATAGAAATGTAACTGATTTTTGTATATTTTGTATCCTGCAACTTTACTGAATTCACTTATCAGTTCTAATAGTGTTTTGGTGGAGTCTTTAGGGTTTTCTATATATGGTATCATGTCATCTGCAAATAGTGAATATTTCACTTCTTCCTTACCAATTCAGATGCCTTTTTTCCCTTTTCTTGGCTGACTGCTGTAGCTAGGACTTCCAGTACTATGTTGAATAAAAGTGGCAAAAGTGGACATTCTTGCTTTGTTCCTGATCTTAGAGGAAAAGCTCCCAGTTTTCACCACTGAGTATGATGTTAGCTCTGGGTCTGTCATAAATAACCTTTCTTATGTTGAGGTATATTTACTATAAACTCATTTTGTTGAGAGTTTTTAATCATCAGTGGATGTTGTATTTTATCAAATGCTTTTTCTGCATCTATTGAAATGATCATATAGTTTTTACTTTCCCCTTGGTAATATGGTGTATCATTATGATTGATTTGCACATATTGAACCACCCTTGCATCCCTGGAATAAATTCCACTTGACTGTGGTGAATGATCTTTTTGACATATTGTCGAATTTCATTTGCTAATATTTTATTGAGGATTTTCACTTTTATGTTCATCAAAGATACTGGCCTGTAATTTTCTTTGTTTTATAGTGTCTTTGGTTTGGTATCAGTTCTAATAGTGTTTTGGTGGAGTCTTTAGGGTTTTCTATATATGGTATCATGTATACCTCACAGAAATGAATTTGGAAGCTTTCCTTCCTCTTCTATTTTTTGTAATAGTTTGAGAAGAACAGGTATTAACTCTTCTTTAGATATTTGGTAGAATTCCCCTGTGAAGCTATCTGGTCTTGGATTTTTGTTGGGAGTTTTTGATTACTGATTCAATGTCATTACTAGTAATCTGTCTGTTCAGATTTTCTATTTCTTCCTGATTCGGTTTTGGAAGATTGTGTGTTCCTCGGAATTTCTCCATTTCTTCTAGGTTGTCCAATTTGTTGGCATGTAATTTTTTCATAACATTCACTCATAATCATTTGTATTTCTGTGATATCAGTTGTTACTTTTCCTCCTTCATTTCTGATTTTATTTGAGTCCTTTTTTCTTGATGAGACTGGCTAAAGGTTTATCAATTTTGTGGATCTATTTAAAGAACCATCTCTTGGTTTGACTGATCTTTTCTATTGTTTAAGTCTCTATTTCATTCATTTCTAGGCTAATCTTTATTTTTTCCTTTCTTCTACTAGCTTTGGGCTTTGTTTGTTCTTCTTTTTCTAGTTCCGTCAGTTGTAAGGTTAGATTATTCACTTGAGATTTTTCTTATTTCTTGAGATAGACCTGTGTTGCAATAAACTTCCCTCTTAACCCTGCTTTTGCTTCATCCCAAAGATTCTGGATCTTTGTACTTTCATTTTCATTTGTCTGCATGTGTTTTTTGATTTTCTCTTTGATCTTTTCATCGATCCACTGGTTGTTTAGTACTATGTTGTTTATACCTGCATGTGTTTGTATTTTTTTCCAGTTTTCTTATAATTGATTTCTAGTTTCAACCATTGTGGGTGGAAGAGATGCTTGATAATATTTCAGTCTTTTTAAATTTATTGAGACTTGTTTTGTGGGCTGACATGTGATCTATCCTAAATAATGTAACATGGGCACTTGAAAAGAACATGTATTCTGCTGTGTTTGGAGGGAATGTTCTGTATACATGTTAGGTCCATCTGATTTAAGGTGTCATTCAAAGCCACTGTTCCCTTATATTCTCTCTGAATGATGTATTCATTGATGTAAACGGGGTGTTAGAGTCCCCTACTATTATTGTATTAATATCAATTTCTCCCAACCATGTCTCTACCCCTCCTACCCTTGTTGATGCAGTCTTTTCTCTATGACTAGCTGTGCAAAGTCTTTTCCACCAATCTTCAGGTCATTTTCAGAGTTAGTTGTACAGGTGTAGCTGTTGTTTCAGTGTGTCTATGGGATGAAGTGAGCTCAGGATCCTCCTATTGCACCATCTTCCTACTTTTTTATGGTCAACTGATTTTTGACAAAGTGCCAAGACCATTCAATGGAGGAAAGAACAGTTTTTTTAACAAATAGTGCTAGGACAACTGGACAGTAATGTACAGAAGGAAATTGGACCGTTATACGACACTATATACAAAGTGAATTTAAAATGGATCAAAGTCTGAAATGAGCTAAACTATTTAACTCTTATAAGAAAATACAGAGATACATCTTCATGGCCTCAAATTTGGCAATAGTTTCTTAGATATGACACCAAAGCACAAGTAATAAGAGGAAAAAAAGTAGATAGATTAGACCTCATCAGAATTACAAACTTCTACGCTTCAATAGATACTATGCCAAACATGAAAACACCACCAGCAAAATAGGAGAAGATATTTGCAAATCAAATATCTAATAAGGGACTTGCATCTAGAATATATTAAAAAAAAACTTTTAAAACTCAACAATAAAAGGACAACCCATTTGAAGAATAGGCAAAAGATGTGAATAGACATTTCTCCAAAGTAGACATATGAATGGTCAGTAGGCATATGAAAAGGTGCTTGACATCATTAGTCATGAAGAAAATGCAAATCAAAACCACAAGATATCCACAGTGAGATTCTCTGTACCCCTGAGGATGGGTATAATAAAAAAAATCAGATAATAACAACTGCTGGCTTGGATGTGGAGAAACTGGATTCATTACCTACTGCTAGTGGGAATGTAAGATGGTGCACCACTAAGATGGTGCAGAAAATGGCCAGTTTCTCAAACAGTTCAACAGAGACTTATTAATTATAAAGACCCAGCAATACCTAACTCACTCATAGGTATATACTAAGAAAAATTAAAAACAGGTATTCAAAAAAATAATTGTACATGAATGTTTATAGCAGCATTATTCACAATAGCCAAAAGGTAGAAACAACCCAAATGTCCATCACCTGATGAACAGATGAACAAAATGTTGTATATTCACATAATGGACTAATATCCAACAATTAATGGAGTAAAAAGGAATGAAGTATTGATATGTGCCTCAAAACAGATGAACCTTGAAAATATTATGCTGAGTGAAATAAACCACAAAAGAACACATATTATTCTACTTATATAAAATATTCAGAGTAGGCAAATCTGTTGAGACAAAAAGTGGAAGAGTGGTGAAAAGTTCAACGTTACTTCCAACAGATTGAGAAAATAAAAAACACTATGACTGATGCATATTCCTTTTACTTGAATATGTAGCTTCAATCCTTAATCAGACTCAAATATTTTCATTCTTTTGCCCACATATTTTTAAATATCATAAATCGATGTTCACTTTAAATTTCATGTAACCTGTCTATATGAATTAGATGATTTAGATGATTAGATTCATTTAGATGTATTTGACAGGAATATTACACAGATTCTACTCGATATAATGCACTTAAAAAACACTAATACACCTTTGTAAGCCCCCAACCAGCCCTATCTTCTCTTCATTTTACTGTTAGCTTCATTCTAGTAATAGTCCTCTTCAGATGCATGAAGTAATTAAAGAAAACAAGCTGTTCCACCTCATCAAGAGATGCCTTTCTTAAAAAAAAAAAAATCAACTTTTAAATTCTATTTATAAAAATTTATAATATATATGGTTTTGATTATATATTAATAAAATAATTCAGAAGATATATTGTAACACTTAGCCTTAGGGTCACGGTAAATATATTTTTAAAAATAATTTATACCAATATTTTTCGTTGCCAGGAAATAAGGTAGAGGGATCAATACAAGACTTTCAAGATAAAGGATAAAATTCTTTGGGGGAAGTGGATGGAAATCTGAGTTCAGGTAGAAAAAGGAATGATGTGAAATTTCTGATTGTTAAAGAGCTTGTTCATGTATTTTTTAAATGGGTGATGTCATGTACCAAATTGCTACGGGATCTCAATTTCACTGGATATATTTGAAAGAGTGATGTAATTGTTTTATGTTTAAATGTCAATATTTGCAGTATGTGGGAAATTCCATCCTTTGCAACAATTAAAGTCAAGAAAGAAAGTTTTTATGACGTCTTAAAAATGTGTAAGGGGGTACATTGTTTTTAAAACTTAAGAATAACTGTTCTAGAGTATATGTACAAAATTGTTTTCGTATTTATTAGATATGCCAAAATGCTCTCCAGTTGTTTAGACTTACACAGGGTGTGAGGACTTACTGCCCAGCACCACCAAAACTTGGTGTTTGTCAGGGTTTTTAATCTTTTCCTATCTGAATGTGAAAAGGTACCATATTCTAATCTGCCTTTGCTCCCCAGTTCTCTCCTTGCTTCGCTCTCAGCACATCTTGCTAATTCTTTAAGTCTCATCCTAAATTTCATTTCCACATAGATGCCTGCTGTCTCAACCCTTTTAGTCGATCCCCCCCCCCCGACTTGTTCTCTATCTCACTCCATAGGTTATACCCTTCACTATACTTACCATGGCCTGACATAATAATCTCTTTGCCTATTTTTATTTTAGATTAGTTTTTGGGGGGCGCCTGGGTGGCACAGCGGTTAAGTGTCTGCCTTCGGCTCAGGGCGTGATCCCGGCGTTATGGGATCGAGCCCCACATCAGGCTCCTCTGCTATGAGCCTGCTTCTTCCTCTCCCACTCCCCCTGCTTGTGTTCCTCTCTCGCTGGCTGTCTCTATCTCTGTCGAATAAATAAATAAAATCTTTAAAAAAAAATAGATTAGTTTTTGGTCTGTTGCTCCTACTAAAATGTAAGCTCCATGAGGCAAAGTCCCTGTCCAGTTAACTGTATGTGTCGTAGCAGAATACCTGGCACACAACAGACAATAAATGCTGCTGAATGACTGAATGTTATGGGCTTGAGTAATGCAGTTGTATTAACTCTACCCTTCCTTCACAAGACCTCCAGTCATCCACTGGGACTACAGTCTCGGGCTTGTTTTCTTCCTCTTGGCCACGCTCCTTAGTTTTATTCTGGATGAACTTCTCTGTGTTGACCGCTACAGACGATTTTGCAGTGAACCATGCTGAACATGTGGAAATGACAATATGAAGTACAGGTTAAGGGCTCCCCAACTATGCTGTCTTAGAAAAGTCACCTTAGGTTCTGTACCTTTGTGACTTAATCCTCATGTGCCCCCATTTTCTCATCTGTAAAATGGGAATTAGCCTACTCAGTAAGATGTTGTGACGAATGACAAATGAGTGAAATAACACTGGTAGGGGCTCCTTAATACAGTTCTTGAAACACAGTAAGTACTCAGTAAATGTTAGTTCTTTTTCCTTGCCAGCTATCATGAAATTTGAGAATGTTAGTTAAGTCTACTATATTCAGTATTATCCTAAGAAATTCAAGTGTTATAAAATCTAATCATAACTTAAATAACAGACAAATAGCATTTTAAGAATTTCACATATATGTTGATTAACATAATAAAAAAAGAATTTCACACACAGAGTTTTTCAAATACCAAGAGAAATCATTATCTTTGCAAACTGAGAAAGCAGTTTTAATAAAGCTGGCAGTAAAATATGACAGAATTGCCAGAATATATATAGCTTTTGAAAAAAACTTTCCTTCAGAAATACTGATACTTGACCTAATAATTCTAAAAGTAGACTTGACTTTCTAGTTGTTTTTTCTGTTAAGTTTGATGACTGAATAAAAGAAGAGGCAATTACAATTTTTATACTGATTTCCTGGCTTCCAAACCCAAGTGCATTATTCCCTGTCAAGATGTTACAAATTTCTCCCTTTCTCTTAACAATGCTCAGAGAAATAACTGCTAACAAGCATTTCAGTAACAGTAAGCTTGATTCAGCATATCCTCTATTGTCATTTTGAGACCACCAGACGTGTCATTTGACTCCATCTTCCTTGGTGGAAGTCATACATTTGGTACTGAGCATATTAACCAAACTGTGAACATTTTAGACACCAGACCAACTGTTGATGTTAGGAACTGGAGACTTCCTGCAGTAAAACCACACATTTGTGTAACTTCAGCCCCATTACCAAATGCACTGGAATGCATTAAAAATTGCTAAAATGTTGTCTCTTTTTGAAAACATTAATTGTATGTCATTTTATATGGAGACGGCAAACAAAACGCAGACTGACCATAGGGTGTATTTTGATACATTTGGTAGCATAACAGAGTCTGTTAAATTTAGTTAATGTTACTGTGGAAAAACAAATGACTAGTTGAAAGAGGCTTCAAGAATTGAGTCAATTAATATTAACAAATATTAAAAATTATCATTTAAAAAATGATATATTATCTGGCATATCATTGGCTCAAAAGAGTTTCCAGTGGTATCTGAAACTTTCAAGAATTCCTTTCCTCATTTAGTAGTAAGTCAAAAAATTCCTCACGGGCTTAATTCATATTGGCTCAAATACATCAAAAGATGATTGTCTACTACAAATATTTTAAGAATTTTGTAAGTACATGTGAAGATACCAAATGGCTTTAAGAAGTTCAGCCATATGGGTATAAGTAGTGACCTTCATTTTTGCAGTTAAAAAATGTGCATCCTAATTGTAAAAATGGCTAAGGCAGTATAATACAGAGGAAAGAAATGAATTAGGAAGCAGAAGGTCAACCGCATTCATCTATTCAAACAATATTTGAGTCTCTATAGTGTGTCTGGCACAATGCTTGGCAGCAGACAGAGTGGAGAATAAACATGGGGCTGCTTTGGTTGGGATTACAGTACAGACAAAACCCGAGGAAAAAAACTGGGAAGTGTTATAAGGAAGGAACAGCAGGCAATGAGAAGAAATGGAATGGGTGGTGGGCAAGAAGGGGAGCAAGAAATGAATTTTGACTGCACATATGATCAAATAGTTTTTTAAAGTGAAAACCCTTTAAAGTAAACTTACGTGACTCAAATGCCATACTTACAACTTAAAATATTTGAAAATCTGGGAACAATTATTATCGAAAATTTTTTGTTTCAATAATCTAACTCTGAATAGACTTCAAGTTTTAAAATCCAATTCAATGATACGGTATCTGGTACAGTTACCAAAGCATAACCAAAGATCATCAAAATTCCATCATGACTTAGAAAAGCCAATTGAAAGAACCTAATTTTTTTCTTTTTTAGAATCCACATATAAGTGAGATCATATGACATTTGTTTTTCTCTGACTTATTTCACTTAGCATAATGTCCATTTACAAACGGCAAGATCTCATTATTTTTTACAGCTGAATTATACACACACACACACACACCCCAACCACACATTTTCTTTATATATCTATCCATTGATGGACACATTTTCTTGATGATTAGTGATGTTGAGCAACTTTTCATGTATCTGTTGGCAGTCTGTAGGTCTTCTTGGAAAAATGTCTATTCTGCTTATTTTTATTTTATTTTATTCTGCTTATTTTTAATTAAAACTACTTTTTTCCTGCCTTTTTTTAATGGGATTTGGGGGGGGGTTGCTATTGAGTTGTAGAAATTCTGTATATATTTTGGTTATTAACCCCTGATCAGATATATAGTTTGCAAATATTTTCTCCCATGCCATAAGTTGTCTTTTCATTTTGATTGTTTTCTTTGCTGTGCAGAAGCTTGTTATAGTCCCACTTGTGTATTTTTGCTTTTGTCGCTTGTGCTTTGGTGTCATATCCAAAAAAATCATTGCCAAGACCAATGTCAAGGAGCTTACCACCTGTGTTTTCTTTTAGAAGTTTTATGGTTTCAGATCTTACATTCAAGTATTTATCCATTTTGAGGTGATTTTTTGTGTTTCATGTAAGACAGTGGTCAAACTTCATTCTTTTACATGTGGCTGTCCAATTTTCCCAGCACCATTTATTGAAGAGCCTGTCCTTTCCCCATTGTATATCTTGGCTCTTTTGTCATAAATTAACTGGCCACAAAGGCATGGGTTTATTTCTGGGCTGTCTGTCCTGCTCCACTGAGCTATGTGTCTGTTTTTATGTCCATAAAGTATTTTGACCACTGTAGCTTTGTAGTATAGTTTGAAATCAGGGAACATGATGCTTCCTTGATTAAATTTATTCCTGGGTACTTTATTCTTTTTGATGCAACTGGAAAAATAATACTAGTATTTAGATGAGCTTTTTAACATAGTCTCATCTTCTTATATTTTATTTCATAAATGTGATATTTTAATGGATATTATGTTTATAATGAGAGTATATCCAGATAAAAATATTATTAAGGATTGTGATAGCGCTCAGATAATGATTAAGAATTTCTGTATGGAAAATAAGATAACCAGATTTGACCAAGAACTTTTACTTCAATAGTAGAGGATTTCTGGGAAAGAAAGGGAGGAAAGAGGCTAAAAATATTTTAAAGAGAAAATAGTTGCTCTTTTGTTTTTTCTTTGAACTAAGACAAAATTGATACTATGAGATATTATGGAATATTAAGCCGTCTATATATGCTTTACATATATGTCATTCAAATCTGTACAACCACCCTACAGATAAGTGGTATTATCTCTAATTTACAGACAAGGAGAATGAGACACAGAGATATTAAATAACTGGTCTAAGGTCACAGTTTGTACACCACAGAACACTATACTGCTCTTAAAAACTGAACTCTGAATGACTTTTCTACACAGGGGCAATTCTTTAGCTCAAATAAAGGCTGTTCTCACAATACCAACACTGACAGTGTTAAAGCTTAGCAAGAGAAAATAACTAGTTAACTAGCAATTTACCAAGGAAATAGATAGCCAGGAGGCCTTACTTTTACTAGCATCATTGCCAGGTTATATGCTATCATGATAGTGTGACTTGAGAATACCCAATAAAGATTTGAAATTTATGACATTTTGTATTATAACAGTACAATGAGATTGAAAACTTTAGTATGGTATTTACTGGATCTATTTTTAAAATATTTCCAATGCCCTAAGTGTCTGTTTATAAGGTTTTCATAGGGAAAACTACCACCATTTTAAGAAAAACTAATAAGTAAAATCTCAAACTTATAAAACAAACTAAAAGAAAATTTTACTTTCACTATAAAATCTTTGCTCTAACTGAAGGATTGAATGAAGAATTCTGAAGAGTAGACATTTCCTCTTATAATGAAAATATCAGCATCACAAAAAACTGGTGTTACCGAGAAGGGCACTGGTCTGCAGATTGGAGAGGAATTTCTGGTCTCAAACTTTACTACTCTACTAGCACACTATGTGACATAAAGCAAGTCACTTACTTTTCCGAATTCTAATCTCTAAAATGAAGGGGCTGGGTTAGAAGATCTTTAACCCTATAGATCAGTCCTGTTAAATAGAAATTAATAATAGCCACATATGTAGTTTAAAATTTTCCACTAGCCACAGTAAAAAAGGAAGAAGAAACAGCTGGAATGAATTTTTAACAATATATTTTATCTAACCCAATATATCTAAAATGTCAGTTCAACAAATAATCAATATAAAAAATTAATGAGATATTTTAGGTTTCTTTTGCATTTTAAGTCTTTGAGATCTAGTGTGTATTCTATGCTTGGAGCACATTTCAGTTCAGACTACCCACATTCAAGTGCTCAGTAACCACATGTGTGTTTTAGATGTCTATGGCCAACACAGTATATTCTCCAGTAATTGATATGAAATTTTTCAGGATTATTCCATCATAAAAGTAAGGCACACCAGCAGAAATTAGGCTTAATAAAAGCATTTGTCCACAAAGTGTGGTTTAATGGCAGCACTGTGAATGTCCCCATTTACAGAAGCCTAAAAATTCATCTTTGATGGGTATTTTCCTTTTTCAATGTTTACAATATAAATTATAGAAGATAACACATTGACAAATTAAGCTCTTAGTGCAAAGTGAAAATCTTTTTAGAAGCATATGGGCTGTAAATAGTAAATTAAAGGGTCCTTAACACATGATGTGTATGTGTTTGGGTTTATCCTATTACTTGGATCACTAGCATCTTACGATGCAGGGGGAGTAGGGATGAAACCTATGAACGGTATACAGCTAAGGAAAAATTTACCCACTTACGATTCAGACTTGTATTCTTATAGTCTAAGTGAAATGGGAAAAAAAGGAAAAAAATCCAGGTAATTACATGTGAGGTAAAGTCACACTAAAAGAAAGACTATCCTCTTGACATGAACGTCCACTAATGGTAGCCGTGACACGCTGATGTCGGGAAGGAATTAACGCCCACAGTCGCTGTTGGATTATGCACCTTGGCTCCTCTAAGCAGTCTTAACAAACACGGTAAGACTTACTAAAAGAAGCACAGTTAGGCAAGCCACTTTAAAACAACCAGGTCCTAAATGACAAATGAAATTCAAACCTTCAGCAGCACCTTGAGAGGTGAAATGGTAAGTTTGGGGCATGGAGCTTATTGCAGGCAAAAATCTGGCCCTCTCATCAGCCAGTTCCCACTTTGAGATTCAGAGGAAGGTTCTGCGGTAATCATATCTGCATGATGGATACGTGGGAAAGCTGTGCCAGCCTCTTATTAAGAGGAAAGGGAACCAGAGTGTCACCAAAGCAACGTTAGCCCTGTCTTTTTACTATTAGGTGGATGGAGGCTATGAATTAAGGATGTGTTCATTCCTTCCCACCGATGAGCCAAAATAGGACCACTGTCATAAAGCAAGAATTAGTATCTCAGTTTATTCTTGTAAGCAAACCTCAATTTTAGACTTATAAAATTTTATACGTGTATGTGCTGGGGGAGACTCCCTGATAGTTTTTGAGTTGGGGGGGAAGAAGGGGTTCTGGGGAGTTATAGAATTGACATTAGTGGGCCTGGGACAAGTAATGTCAATTCAGGAAATTGTGGAAGTGGAACTGGAATCTAGGTCAGTCTGGCTCCAGAGCCAGAACTATTTTTTTCTATATGAAAAGGATGTTATCTGCAAATCATAAGGTGGTAAGGAACCCCCACTACAGAAAAGACAGCAACCCTTTTTACTAAGTCTTCCTTTCTATAGGCTCTTAAGGTTATCTCCAGCCTACTAGCTGCATATTCATGAATAGGTTTGAATTCAAATATAGAGCTCAATAAAATGTTAGAGGATGTTAAATACCGCAACTATAGGCAGTGCACTTGATCTTTTTTCATTTACTTTCTATGCGTAAAAACAAGAATCGTATTCTTCATTGCCAATCCCTGCAGAGGCTGATTAAAAGAAACAGGGGTTTACATAAAGCTCTAGAAGCAATCAGAAGAAAAGTATGTTAAGTTCTGAAGATCTTTCATTTTAAAATAAGGTTTACCATTCCTCACAGAAGAATTTGCCAGTCTTTAATAATCATTTTAGTACTAGAACCACCCAAGGAGCAATTGATTGGGCCAAGAAAGAGGTTCATCTTGGCAGTGACTCTTGAGACTAGACAAGTGTGGGCCCCGAGAGAGACGACTGCATGCCAAAGCAACTGGCCTTTCACAGACTTTGCTGTCAAATGCTCAGCTCTAAAAACAGGGGGGTAAAATGGCATTCTGTGTTTTTCTTAAAGAGGCAAGAAGACTTTATTTAGTTTCTGCAAAGTAGATTCACATAATAGATTGTTAAATATGGGCATCCAGACTGCTGTTTGAAGCGCTGGCTGCATGTCACGGACCATCTTAAACAGACTCACATATAAGAAATGCAAGAGTCTCCACCTATAGATTATGGCCCATGGTATTTCTCTTCCCTGTCATAGGACACAGTGTTTAAGGGTTTTTTGTGTTTTTTTTTTTTTTAAGATTTTATTTATTTATTTATTTGATAGAGAGCACACAAGCAGGGGGAGTGGCAGGCAGAAGGAGAGGGAGAAGCAGGCTCCCTGCTGAGCAGAGAGTCTGACATGGGGCTTGATCCCAGGGCCCTGGGGTCTTGACCTGAGCCAAAGGCAGATGCCCAACCAACTGAGGCACCCAGGTGCCCCTAATGTTATTGTAACTATTCCCCACAGACTGAAGGCTCTGGGAGGCCAGAGCATGTCTATGTTGTTCATAATTATACTCTATCTCCATTCCTGAGAAGCATGCCTGGCATACAACAGGTGCTTACGAACTATTTGTTGAATGGTGGAAAAAAAGAATTTCTCAGGAGGAGCTAAAAGAAAATGGACCTCCAGCAACCAAGATTTCTGAAGGATATGTATTGAGTAAGAGATGCACTTTTTATTTTTTCCCTAGGATACTAATAGCTCTCTTGAGATAGTGAACTTTTCTCCTCAGTGAAATAGTCACGCAACAGCAGTCCAAAAAATAAAAAGACAACTTCATTTACCTTGCTATATTCTACTCAGCACCGTCAGGGAAATGCCCACAGGCTGTCAGAAAATACAATACTATTTTTCTTTTAGACCTGAATAAATTTTTCATCACAGTAAAAAGCTTTAAATGTCCCAAGTTCCTATGCTCATATTGGTAATGCCAAATCAAGTTTTAAACCAAGTTTGAACTAGGTCTGGGTGATGCTTACCAAAATGAGTAAAGGTCCACCTTTTAGATTGGAAATAGCACAATGACAACAACAAAATGAATGACAATGGCGACAAAAAAATTACACGTAGCAATTTCTAGTTTACAAGGTGTTTCCACGTCTATAACCTCATTTGCTTTAATAACACTCCTGGGAAGAAGGTAGAGAGAAGGTGGGGGGAGAAAGAAAGAGAAAATGAGAAAGAGTTTGTTACCCTCATTTTACGGAGGCAGGACTGGAGCGCGTAGAGCTAAGTCACTCAGTGTCATGCAAGTAGGAAGGGAATGGTTGGGAATTTCAAGTGTGAAATAAGGACAGAAACACAGCTGAAGGTATTTAAAAGACGACTGGTTTATAAAACAAACTACTTTTGTTTAGTTTACTGTCTTCGCTTACCTAACAGAGACACTGTACAGAAATTACATTCTTTACTGTAAAGTATCATTATCCAGACTTGTCATCATTATTTTTATACAGGGCAGTGGAGAAAAGTGTATGCCTTCCTGTATCAGATGATAGGTTTTTAAATTAGGTCTTTTATTCATTTATAATACAAGCTGACGGGAACTATTATGGAGGACAGATAGATTGGGAATAAAGCATAGGACGCAAGGTCTCTTTATAGCAAACTAAAATTTGGTTGGCTATAAAGAGAGAGATGTATCTCATTCTTCTTCAAACTAGACTAGAATGAAGCTGGAATGTTCCAGATGGGAATATTTCCCAGTTCTTTCTTTGACATTATCTTTTCTAAGATGTTCGCCTGCCAGCTTTCCCAGTGATTCAGTGAATCTATGTGAAAACATGCTTTTGTATGCAGTAACACAGAAACAAGATCGGGTTACATTTGCAGTTTGTACCTAGTAGTATTTCTTGCATTCTTTAGTGAGACCACAGCTTGAGGAGTCACTTTAGTGCCTAAAAGTACCCATTAGCTTTAAATAGTATTGTTTATTCTGATTAATCCACTTCCTTTTCATGGGAGAGGAGGAAAGAATGTAAAAGAAACAAAGTAATTTGAAAACATAAAGTGTTAGAGTGTTATATGTTTCATGTCTGCCTCTGCTCCCCATTCCCAGCCCTGCCACAGGAACGCCGAAACAACGAAAAGGCTTTTAAGTTCTCATCCGTTGCCTAGCGTTCAGGTTTGACAAGAGAAAATGGGTCTCTTAGGTGATCCCTGGGCTCCTAAGGGCAGGGAGTTGCATCCAGCTCCTGACCAGCTGGCCGCTGGTGCCTGCAGACTGCCAGCCACCTCAGGCAGTGACGGGCCGGAGCTCCTCCTTGTTTTAAGTATTACTCTGGAAGGTCAGTGAAGAATGCTGCCAATTTCTAGTGTTTTTTTTCCATACCCCTTTAGGAACCCTCCTTGAGGATCATCTAAAATTAGTGGGTTTTAACCGTTGTAAGGACCCTTTGAGAAATTAATAAAAGAACTGGACGCTTGTACCAGGATAATGTTCCTGATGTCGCCGCTGTCAATAATAATGATGATAACAACAATAAAAGCAACTATTGATTGAGGGCACACACTGTTCGCAATGACTTGAGCTAAGTGTCTTTCAAGGAGACACTGATCCTCTGAATCATCCCTCCTGCCTTCCATACTCCGCCAGGTCACCATGCTTTTCTCCACCATGTCTCTTATGATCATTCTCAGCAATGCCAACCCAGAATGCACATTAGAATCACATGGGGAGCTCTTAAAAATGGCAATTCCCCAGAAGCCACACACAAAGACCTGGATTTAATTGGTCTAGGGTAGGGTCAGCATCGACATTCTTTGAAAGCTCCTCAGAGTATGTACAGCCGGGGTTTAAAACCATGAATATACATCCCACCCAACACTCCATACTTTCAGTTCCATGCATCCCCAAAATCCTCCCGTTTGACCCACAACTGCTGTGTACTTCCATGGTCATCGTAGACCTTGAGACTGATAATAAAAACCCTAACTCCAGAACTCTGTTTCCGACATCACAGTGACCATCATCCCCTAACAGTCTACCTCACATACTCTAGAAGTTGCACTCTGGTAATTCAGTGACCCCACAAAAATGGCAAATCCACTTTATCGTTGTCCAGAACATTCTCATGTCTTTTCCTTCTTCATCCAGCTTGGATTGTGTGTTTCATCACTGAAAACGAGCTCACTGCATACACCTTCAATTCCATTTCCATGTTTGTTTGTACCTGGTTTTCATCTAGTAAAATCTCAACCCCAGTTAAACCCAACTTTCTAACAATTGCAAACGTGCATGCACTTGAGCAGCTGGATGTGGGTTGGAGGAAAGCTCAGAATCGTGCTGACTAGTTTCATTTTAAATTTATGGCTCAAAATCTCTGGAGATCATCTTCAACTTCCCACCAAAAATCTAACAACCTACTGTATCATATACTCTCCTACAATCCCCATTAACCTGGATGAACTGTCCTAAAGGCCAACCATTCATTTGTGTGCTGTATCACTTCTCAAGAACTTTGTTCTTCAAACCACCCTTTCTTTCTCCTCATTATGACTTTTCACTTCTCTACTAGGTCACTTATATTAGCATCCAATATGGTATAACATCTATGAAAAAAATCTTACTATTCGTATCTCCCTCCTACTGCTGTGTTCTACCAACACCTCCCCATTTCCCCCACCCCTCGCAACCACCAATCTAGTCTTTGTTCCTATGAATTCAGTTTTTTATATTCCACATATAAGTAAAATCATACCTTGTCATTCTCTGACTTACTTCATTTAACACTAACGTCCTCAAGGTTCATCCATGTTGTCACAAGTGGCAGGATTTCCTTCTTTTTTATGGCTAATAATCCGTGTGTGTATACACATAGATAGACCTATCTACTATTGATGTATACAGATACATGGTCAACTAATATATACAGGTAGATATGTAGAGCTATATATAGATAGATCTATTGACATATCGACTGATACATAGGTCATATCTAGATTGATCTATCTCGAATATAAACCTCGTAAGAAAGGGCCGTGGTTGTCTTGTTCATGCCTATATTACTGGAAGCTCAATAAATGGGTTGTATCAGTGAATGAATGAATGTCCAGAAATCACAAAGATTAAAAATAAAAAGGCAAACAAAAAAGCAGCATTACAACATAATGTCATATAAAAAGTAACAGCAAAATATTTTAAAAAATATATAGAAGCTATTTTGTTGTTGATAAAAGACAGAATCTATAATGAAATTTAAAAGTCACAAATACTGTTACATCAAACACCACCAACATATACAAAAGAAAACAAAACGAGAAACACAGACACAGAATTACAATGATGATACGTGCCGTGCCTAATATACTTCTAATAATCTCTGATAGATTAGGTAGATAAAACATAAGTAAGACAGAGTATCTGAATAATTCACCTCCTTGATGTATATGTGTGTATTGTATATGCATATAAAAAACTTTGTACTCAACTAAGCATCTTCTAAGTAAACATATATTATTTAATCAAAATAATAATTACTAAAAAGTACTTACTAGAAGATTCCATTGGGAAAAAAAACAGAGGTTTCGACAAACTTTTTTCCCCAAAAGCTATTAGAAAAATAATTCATGGAACTGAAATAAAAATTTGGAATAGAAAAAAATGTTTTCTCATCTAGGTGAATTTATTAGTCTAAGTATCTGGAAACCATTACTAAGACTGATCTACTGTTTTCATAAATGTCAGATTTATCTAATACCTCCTAAGTAATATAATCTCAAACAGGCAAGTACAATGCAGGGAGATCTCATAAGTCTGAATGAGCGAACAGAAGAATGGAAGAATGTGCTTTCTGAAGGCACTAGTGCAGCATAGTTCTACAGCCCCACAGGTTAAATAACGATAACTTTTTGCATTAAAAGGATGTTACATTTGATTTCAGGGTGCTGTGTGCAATTCTATGTGTTATACCTTGAGAAATGAAAGGAAAATAATGAAGGTAACATTTATTGAGCAAATATGTGTTGTTCTGATATGTAATTGCATGTAATAATCAGTGCCCAAAAGTGTGGCTGTTTTCATTCACAACAAATGTTTTCTGAGTACCTCCACTATGCCAGGCATGGTTATAAGCACTGAGAAGGACATATAATAAAATTAGGTGAAATATATTGTATGATAGCAGATGGTGATAGGTACTACGGAGAAAAGTAAAGCTGAAAGGAGGTATGGAGCAGGGGGAGTTACAATTTTATCAGAAGATAACCGAACAAACACTTGTAGGAGACGAGGGAAGGGTATTCCAGGCCAGAACAACCACTGCAAAGGTTTTGAGGCAGGAGTTTGGACAACCAGGAGGCAGTGAGGCTGGAAGAGCATTAATAGAGGAAATGGTCGTAGGAGAAGAAGCGGCGAGGAGACCAGACTGTGCAGGGTCCTGAGGTATGGTCAAAGACTTTCGCTTGTACTTCAAAGTCATCTGCCTAATGTTTGGAAAGAATCACTACGTCCCTTATGTAGTTGAGAACAGACTGCTGAGCAATAAGGATGGAAGAAGGGAGTTAAGAAGCTACGACAATAACTCAGATAGATGTTTGCTTGAACCAAGGTCGCAGTGAAGGAGGCAAGAAGTGATGGATTCTGGACGTAGGTGAAGGTGTAGCCAATAGAATCTGCTGGTAGATTGGTATAGGTGTGACAGACAGGAGGAGTCAGCAGAGCTCCAGAGATTCAGCCTGAGCAACCAGAAGGATAATGTTTCTTTATTTGCATTTTATACAGAAGGTAACTAGTTATTATTCCAAAGCTCAGAGTCTTTCCAGAATGTCCCATTACTTGAGGGAAAAGCCAACTGAAATTATGTGCATAGAGCATCTAGCATATGGATTACAGACTTTTCGTTTTACCAATGAAGGTTGAGAAGACTTTTTTTCTCTCTCAATAATTGGTAATATCTCCCTGAATCATGAGATTTATTGTCCAATGACATGGGGAAGCCTGAAAATGTAAAAAGGCTGGAAAGAAGATAGGAAATTTATGGATGACAGAATTATATGAGGTTATCTAGGGGTTTTAGGGATACCTGGGTAGAGCTCCACATTCTCTGATGGCATGAAAAATGACCCACAGAACCTCCTTAGGAACCAGTGTTTGACAGAATGAGATGGGGAACAGACTTTCCTAAGATTAGATATGAGAATACTATTTTGTCTGGCCTCTTCATTTCAAATGTTTTAAATAGAAACTTGAAAAAGTAACCACCAATATTCTAGCTACTTTTCAGTGACTAAAAATATTTTTAAAGCAGATACACAGAGTTGTGTTTTGGACATGTTGCATATACATAAGTTCTCCAGTTAGTTTTTCATAGTATAAAGGTTAATAGGCTCCAAGAAATATATTTGTTTAATTTCTTCAAGCTTTCTGTTTATATTCTCATTTGGCATGTTAAGAAGGTACCCCAGCAATACGAGCTGACTTTGCTGTTGTTGAGATAAAATATTCTTGTCTACTATTCTTATTGAAAACATTACACTGGATATCTAGAATTAATCTTCGTCTATCCTGCTATCTTTGGCTGTTTGTATAAACATGCCACAGTGTGGCAAGTCCCAAGAGTTAGTGCTCTTAAATCTGCCCCCCCCATCTCTATTTCAGTGAAAGGTACTTCACCTCTTTTTTCCCAGGCATCTTGACCCAGCTCCTTCCTGTCCTTCACCTCTACGTCAGGATAGTTGCCAGTATCAAGAAATACTAACTCTGCAGTATGCCTTGTGTATCTAACGACTCCCTTTTTCACTCCCAATGCTAACAGTGTGGAGATGACTCTGGTCTTCATTCTGGCAACATCTCTGAATGCATCTCCCGTCCTCTCGTGCGGCCCACTGCACTTCATCTGGCACGTGGGGCCTGCTTCATTTTAAAGCCCAGCACTGGCCATCTCACTCTAGCAAAAACCATAGAGTTGCTTCAATTGGACAGCTGAACTAAGTATAAATGTTTTTTCTTCTCTTTAAGGCCCTCCCAGTATGGCCCCAAGCTACCTTCCCAGTCTTAACTCCTACCACTTCCTTCACAAGGTCACTGCAACTCTAGCAAAACCAATCACTCTTCCCTGAATCTGCCTGTTTTAGCAACTTGGTGCTTTTGCTCACACAAAAACGTTCCCTTTTGTCTATCAAAATTTCCCTTCTGTCTACCAAAAAGTTGACCTGTCCTTCAGGTCCTATCTCAAATGCAGCTTCAAAAAAGCTTCTGATGGCCCGGATCAGTGTGATTCCCTCCTCCACTGAACACCCCACCCCAGCGCTTTGTTTGTACAACACGAACTGCGGTCTGCAGACCTGAGCACCTTTCTTACCATCAACACTTTATACTAAGCTCCTAGAAGGTGACAAGTGGGCTTTGCTCATCTCTGAATCCCCATGGTGATAGGATGGTGCAAAGTCAAGTTTAAGGATGATCAGTGATGAAAAGTGTTAAAAAGTAGACCCCTTAAAAGAAGCTGTGTTAAACTTATTAAAAGCCACGAACATCGCCCTTTCACTCAATAACAGGATAGCCACAGACAGAACAGTATCTTCCTGGTCTCTTCAGTATTCTTTCTACTCTTCCGTATAAATAGAATTTACATTGTAGTGATTAGAAGTCCCTTGTAAAAGGGTGTCACAAAGCCATGTCTGGAAAGAGAGGACCAGCACTCATCTGTTCCTTACCGGCTATTTCGTAAGTAAGGGGAATGTGAGGTGATACGTTTGGATTAGAGACAGACGGGAAATGGAGTTTTCAAGAGAGAAAAAAAAGGTACAAAAGAAAAACCTGTTTCACAAAATGCAGTCTGTGGAAAATCTTTCAGCTGAATGTCAAGATTAAGAAAAATCAATAAAACCTTTGAAACCAGAACTACGTGAAAGGGTTTTTAGGCTTGATGGCAAAATACAATGCTATGGCTTCAAGAAAATAAACTCTTTCTCCAGTTACCGCAAAAGCAATTCTTCAATATTCAAGGAGCCTCAAAATATGCATAGCACAAATTGCTTATTACACAGATAGGGACAGTCAAGATTCAAAGGGCCAGCATTTTCAAAAGGACTTTTTACCAAGGCTGTAATTAGTTGTTCTGGCAAAAACTGCATACACGTCTAATTGCACACACAATTGGCTAATTGTATCTTCAAAATAAAGGGTAAAGGGTTAATTGTATCCACATCTGGCCACAAAGAAAGAGGTTGTCCTTTGAAAATATGACACTACACTTAGATGAAAATTTGCATTAAACAACCATCCCTATTACTACTAATAATTATAATAATACCACAAGCTTACAAATTAATACCTTTCATCATGATCCTGAAAACACTTTACAAACATTAATTAATCTCACAATACTCCTATGAGGTATGAAAAGGCGATTATCCCAATGGTGTCAATGAGGAAATACAGGAAAGTTAGGTAATTGTCAAAAAGCCACAAAAGGAATTGGAGCTCCTAGCCCCTGGCACTGAACACAGGCTCAGGTCATCAGGGAGGTTGACCGCGGAGTCTGGTTCAGATAATCAGTAAAAATGAGGCTAAAACCAATGCAAAACTAGGTAATCAAGTTTCAGAATAGTGGAAACTCCTGTGATTTAGAGGCTACTTTGATTTCTTTTACTGAAAAGAACATAGAAAGCATCACGAATGGAGCTAACAAAAGACATCCGTATCAGTGAGGTGAAGTTAAACTTCACTACTTCCCAATGACATGATACTATACACAGAAAACCCTAAGCACTCCACCAAAAACGGTTAGAAATAATGAATGATTTCAATAAAGTTGGAGGATACGAAATTAATACACAGAAGTCAGCCACGTTTTACATGCTAATAATGAAGTAGCAGAAAGAGAAATTAAGAAAACAATTCCATTTACAATTGCACCAAAAAAATAAACTACCTAGGAGTAACTTAACCGAGGAGGTGAAAGACCTGTACTCTGAAAACTATAAAATGCTGATGAAAGAAACTGAAGATGACATCAACAAATGGAAAAATAGCCCATGCCCATGGATTGGAAGAATTAATACTGTTAAAACGCCCGTATTACCCAAAGCAATCTACAGATTCAATGCAATCCCTACCAAAATATCAACAGCATTTTTCATACAACTAGAACAAAGAATCCTAAAATTTGTATGGAACACAGAAGACCTCAAATAGCCAAAGCAATGTTGAGAAAGAAGAACCAGGCTGGAGGCTGATATCACCACCTCAGATTTCAAGTAATACTACAAAGCTGTAGTAACCAAAGCAGTATGACACTGGCACAAAAACAGACACATAGATCAAAAGAACAGAGAATCCAGAAATAAACCTACACTTATATAACCAATTAACCTAGGACAGGCAAGAATATACAATGGGGAAAAGACAGTCTCTTCAATAAATGGTGCTGGAGAAACTGGACCACTTTCTTATACCATACACAAAAATAAACTCGGAATGGATTAAAGACCTACATGTGGTACCTGAAACCATAAAATTCCTCGAAGAAAACACAGGCAGTAATTTCTTTGACATCGACTATAGCAATATTATTCTAGCTATGTATCCTTAAGTAAAGGAAATAAAAGCAAAAATAAACTATTGGGACTGCATCAAAATAAAAAGCTTTTGCACAGTGAATAAAACAAAAAGATAACCTACTGAAGGGGGAAGATATTTGCAAAAGATATATCCAGTAAGGGATTAATAACCAAAATATATGAAGAACTTCTACAACTCAACACCAAAAAAATACTCTGATTAAAAAAATGGGTAGAGGGGGCACCTGGCTGGCTCAGTCAGTAGAGCACGTTACTCTTGATCTCAGGGCTGTGAGTTCAAGCCCCACATTGGGCTTAGAGATTACTTAAAAAAAAAAAAAAATGGGTGGAGGACCTGAATAGACATTTTTCCAAAGAAGACATACAGATGGCCTATGTACAACATCACTAATCATCAGGGAAATGCAAATCAAAACCACAATGAGATTGCACCTTACACCTGTCAGAATGGCTAGAATCAAAAAGACAAGAAATAAGGGCACCTGGGTGGCTGAGCTGGTTAAGCGTCCAACTCTAGATTTCAGCTCAGGTCATGATCCCAGGGTCATGAGATCGAGCCTCGCACTGGACTCCATGCTCAACGGGGAGTATGCTTCTCTCCTTCTGACCCTCTTCCCACTTGTGTTCATTTTCCCTCCCCCACACTCTCTAAAATAAATAAATATTAAAAAAAATAACAAGTGTTGGTGAGGATGTGGAGAAAGATGAACTCTTGAGCACCGTTGATGGGAAAGTAAATTGGTAACAGCCATTATGGAAAACAGCATGGGGGTTCCTCAAAAAATTAAAAATGGAAATGCCATATAATCCAGTAATTCCACTACTGGGTATTTACCCAAAGAAAACAAAAACACTCATTTGAAAAGATATATGCACCTCTATGTTTATTTCAGCATTATTCATGATAGCCAAGATAGGGATGCACCCCAAGTGTCCACTGATAGATGAATGGATAAAGATGTGGTATCTATGTACAGTGGAATATTACTCAGCCATAAAAAGAATGAGATCTTGCCATTTATGACAACACAGATAGACCTAGAGGGTATTATACTACATGAATGAAGTCAGAGAAAGACAAATACTGTATAATTGCACTTATATGTGGAATCTAAAAAATAAACAAAAAGCAGAAACAGGCCCAAAAATACAGAGAACAAAGTGATGGTTGCCAGAGGGAGGGGGAAATACAGGCTTCTAGTTCTGGAATGAATACGTCACAAGAATAAAAGGTACAGCATAGGGAAAGTAGTGAACTGTAAGCAGTAGTGCTGTCTGGTGACAGATGGTAGCCGTGCTGGTGGCGAGCACAGTGAAACATACAAACTTACCTAATTACTATGCTGTCCCCCAGAAACTAATGTAACATGTGTCACCTATACTTCAATTTAAAAAATGGAACAAGTAGAACTTTTTATTCCTTGGTTTGATTTTATGACCAAATAGGACAGATAATGAAAGGGTATACAGAATCATATAATGCATCCCCAATGAATGGTACTTTCAAAAATATTTAAGAGGCGTAAATTTCTGCAAGAGATGGTCTGGCTGTAGGAGCTATAAGATGAGGACATGCTGGACATAAAGGCATGAAGTGAGGAACTAAAACAGTAAAAGTAATGTTACCTTACTTCTAACTATTGTGAATTTATACCAGATTACTAGTTGGGAGCACCCAATTTACATTAGCTTGGGATATCTAACTTAATACAAATATAAACTTAATACAAATAAATTTTCTGATAAATGCATATCATTAGTATTTCTATAACCTTAATATTAAGAATTGAGAGAGACAGGAGGGTTCATTTTTAACAACATAATACACATTTTTAAGAACTAGTTTACTTTTGACAATTAAAAAAATCTTCCTGTAGCCACCTCAGAAAATTGATGAGAAATTCTTTATGCAGATACTTATAAAGATGGAGAGATACAAGTATGCACCAATCCATCTCGCGTCTCTGGTGAAGGCACGGTGCTGGAGGGTACAAAGATGAGCAAGCCACAGTTCCTGCTTTCACAGACACATGGTCTGGGGATTTATTTCTATTTACTCGAGCCCTAGTATACCTCTTCCGACAGAGGTTTTGAGGCAATATCCGATAGAGGAATAAAGAAAACACTGAACTAGATAGGGACGAGGAAAAGAGAAACAAAACATGCCAAAAGGAAGAATCAGTATGACTTGTTTTTCTACATTTCAAAATTGGTCCAAAGTTACCGGGCACCCAGAGCAAAAGGAAAAAAAAAAAAAAAAAAAGATATGTGAGTTAGAAAGGAAAGAAGGGCGGGGGGAGGGGAAAAAAGGGAGAAAAGGACACTAGGACATACAACTAAACACTTAAAAATGCCTTATAGAGGTAAAGATCAATATAGCGTGGGAGTACCTACAACAGAGACCTGACTTCTGATGGGGGAAGCACGGGAAACAGTGACATTCTGGGCTGGGCTTGAAGGTCAGGGCTGAGCTCCGTAGTGGCTGCTGCAGAAAGGGCATTCCACCCAATGCCCCGCAAGCCAAGCAGAGAGCTGTGCAAGCAGGAGGCGTGTTTCGGAACCGGAGTTAGGAGTCTAGCTTCGAGTGCGAGGTAGAAGGCCGTCCCGGAGGGGCCTGGCAAGAGCCACAGGGCCCACTGGCAAATGCTGAGCTGAGCTGTGTCCATTCTGTTACCTAACAGGTGATGCTAGACTTTTCACAGGGGGTGGTGGGAGGTGGGAATACAACTTTTTTCTTTCTTTTTCCTTTTTTCCCCTCAAGTACGAAATTCTGACACCATGTCAAGAATAGACCAGAAAGGCAAAAGTCAAGAGAAAGAAAGATCTGTCAGGAGGCTCCGTAATAAATCAGATGAGGGATGATAAGGGTGTGCTCTCCGGTCCTGGCATGGGAGAGGTAAAGGAGAGGACAAACCAGTGCCTCTCTGACAGGACTTAATGAATAATTAAATGTGAGGAAAAGGATGAGTCGTCCATGACTCAAGCCCTTAAATCCTGCCTGACCAAGGACATCCAGAAGCCTGAGACTACATCTTTTTCTTCCATTTTATTAGGACTAGTGTCACCCAAATTAACATATCCCTTTATGTCACAAATATTTTTCATCACTGAAAAGTATACAGAATTAATTTTCAAAATAACAGATTAATGTATCTTTCTTTAAAATAAAAATGAAATGTGTTATTTGAGCCAGCCCCATGATGTGAGACCTAAAGCACTGTAGTTACATTTCTAGTTCAGACTTTAGCATTTGTCTTTTTCTGTTCATTTACATTTATAAAAAGTAAAATGAGCTTCAATTTTTTTCCGGAGATTTAAATGACCTGGCACTCACTGAGCATATTTGTATACCTCTCCCACGCTGCCAGAGATAATGCAAAACTATGATCAATGCAGATGTTAAAAAATTACTTGAATGAATAAATTTAAAATTTGAAGTCAAATAGACATAACCTGTTCCCTAAACCTGTAGCCAGTTTTTACCACTAGTATTAGACTACCTGTTAAATGCAGGTATGTCAAGTGATGGCTGCTGTTCATTATATGAGTTTAAAAATTTCATCAGCAAAAATCCATTTCCTAAATAATTGACCCTTATCACCAAATTTGTTGTTATAAAAACTTGCTAGCTGCTATATCCAAAGCTAAGTCCTCATTAGTGCTAGTGCTAAGAATTGCTACAGACAGAACAAGATGTTTGGTAGATATTGCAATGCACTTATAATGTTTCCTTTGAAAGCGACAGGACTATATGGTCATTAAATAATTGAAATTTTACCCCTTATAATAATGTTCCAGCTTTGTGTTTTGAAGGAAAACCACTAACTTTTTATCTACTTATTATTATTAGTCAGTGACCTCCTAATCCTATACAAAATAGAGGTTAAACTTTGAGATTTGGCCTTTAAAGGCCTAGATGATCTGGGTCAACTGATTTCAAGTCACAATTCGTTTTAACCTGGTCGGTGATTCCTGAAGAATGAGGGTTTGTACCACTGGGTATGCAGGTGCTGAGGACAAGGGTCAGCGGGAAGCTGGGTTTTAGGAAGGCTTCATGGGCAAGAGGCAGGCAGGGTAGAGGGCAAGACAGGTCAGGGGCTATCTCCTTTCTTTTCTGGATCAAAGGCTTTAGTGGCAACCCCTCAGCCCTGGCACGTGCAGGCATGTGAGTGGACACACAGAGGTCAGCTGGGATGGGGTCCCTGGGGATTGACCTAGCTGCAGTTAGCTCTGGACTAGGGGCGCTGGAAGCCTGAGGCAGAGCTGTAGCTTTTAACTGTGATTCACTGACTTGGCAGCTAAGTGTTTGGATTGGGTCTAATACACCTGAATTCAAGTTTGAGCCCCATATTAGCTAAGTGACTTGGGGCAGCTGGTTGGCTCAGTAGGTAGAACATGTGACTCTCGATCTCAGGGTGGTGAGTTCAAGCCCCATGCTGGGCATGGAGCCTACTTAAAAAAAAAAATTGTAAAAACAATTTTTGAGTAAAAAAATTTTTTTTTAAAAAATAACTGCATCTTAAAGGAAATTCTATTATAATATTAACTAAAATAAGCTTTTAGTTCTAAGTATTTTTTATTTGAATGATCCCATAAAGACAAAAGATAACAGATTATTTGCCCTAATTTGGCTGTAAGATTACTAGTTCTGTATCAGTGGGCTATTTCCTTCCTTCCTTCCATCCTTCCCTTCCTTCTTCTCTCTCTCTCTTTTTTTTAAAGATTATATTTATTTGGGAGAGAGCGAGTGAGAGAGCAAGCACAAGCAGGGGGAGGGACAGAGGGAGAGGGAGAAGCAGGCTCCCCACTGAGCAAGGAGCCCGATGCGATGCTCAATCCCAGGACCCTGAGATCATGACCTAAGCCAAAGGCAGACCCTTAACTGACTGCGCCACCCAGGCGCCCCATCCCCTTCTTAATTATAGGAATGTATCACGGCAACATATCTAGCTAACAACATTTCCCAGCCATCCTTACTGGTAAAGGTAGTCAAGTGAAAGCTGTTGAATCGGGTTTTTGGAAATGCTATTTAAGTGGGGCTTGCTTTTGCCTCAGTCCCCTCCTTCTATGCTTGGAGATGCAGCAGCCACCTTGTAATCAAGAGGCAACCTGATGTATGGAAGTCACACGTTGAAGGTGGTAGAGCAGAGGTCTGAGACATTGATGGTCTCATGGAGCCATCATACTAGCCCTCAATTACTGAACTCAGGTCATTCTTAGAGGAAAAAACAAAATGAAACAAACCCTGATTTGTCTAAGCCACTGGTTTATGGTTGTCCATTACTGGCAATCAAGTGCAATTCCTGACTCATTCGTGTATATACACATTACAGACAGCACGTAGCTAATTCTATTTGAGGGGAGATTAAAAGATCTCCAGTTTTTTCAAACACACTTTTTCCCCTTGGTATTATAAAGTATATATTTGCTATAAAGTATATCATGCCAGTATTATTCATTCTTTGGAAATAGGGATTAGAACCATCTGTTAAAATGCAACTGTTGTTTGGGAAGAGTTATACTTTAAGCTATCAATAATATTGAATATCTCATTGTGAATTAATGTATTAACTAACTTCCATGATTGGGTAGGTCCTGAGGGGATAGGACATAAAGACAGATAAGTTTTCCTGTAGGAAGACTAGTCAAGAAAAGCAGCAATGTCAGGCTACTATAGTAAACACTCACTTCTTCCTTGTCCAGCGCCCCCCCCCCCCCCACCGACTCCCACTGATGGGCAGCCTTAGAGGTAGAAAGCACAAGAAACAAAAGGCGATACAGCATCTGAAGGCAAACTTCTTTTTTTTTTTTTTTAAGATTTTATTTATTTGACAGAGCCAGCCAGCGAGAGAGGGGACACAAGCAGGGGGAGTGGGAGAGGAAGAAGCAGGCTCATAGCAGAGGAGCCTGATGTGGGGCTTGATCCCAGGGATCGAGGCTCACGCCCTGAGCTGAAGGCAGACACTTAACAACTGCGCCACCCAGGAGCCCCTGAAGGCAAGCTTCTAATTCTTTATTATATAGAGGCTCCCCACAACCACCCCTCTATTTACCCATGAAAAAATTCCATTGTGAACTAATAAACAGCACTGGTAGATTAGTCGTTCAGTAGATAACTGAGCCACTTTTCTATCCACCAACTGCTGTGAAAGAAAGCACAAAGCGGCGGCAGGGAGCAGCTAAAGCACAGGACCAGTTCGATGGGGCTGGATCTGCCTCAAGTTTGATCTCGTGGATGACTGGTGATTTCTAAAAACTTTCTCAGCAACACAGCTCCAAGTGCTTGCTATTTTCTAGGCTCTGTGATAGAAACCAGAGATTCGGAAGTGATGATGATGATGGCTTGTCCTCAGAAAACTCAGCAGCGTAAATAAACCACTGCAATACACTGTGGCGCACGTGACACCCCACGTGTATACAGCAGCTTAAGTAGGAGAGCAGGATGCACTCTAAGGAGAGTGAAGGGTGAGCAGGGAAAGCCTCCAGGGGCAAATGATGCCTATAGAGGATTTTCAAAGATGAACAGGATTTTGCTAGGGAGATAAAAGGGGAGATAGGCATTCCGGTCAGAGGGAACAATGTACAAAAAGCTGGAGATATGGAGAAGCATGGCATGTTTGAGGCATTTCAAATATTTGTTATTTCTGTAGCATCAAGTGCTAAGGAAGAAGTAAAAGAAAGGGAATTAAGTAGAGCCCAGATCAGGAAGGGCATTGAATGCCATGCTAATCAGCATGGACTTTTCTCTGATAACTAGTCACAGAAAGTGAGCCAGTGCTACTGTAAGATTTATGTTTTAGAAAAATCACTGCTGGCTGTCAGTTTGGAAGGGAGCGAGGCTGGAAGAAGAAATATCACCTAGGAAACCTTAGTAATAATGCAGATGACAAGGGATGAGGGCGTGCATGCTGAGTGGCTCTTCTCAGCATCTGTTATGTGGAGGGCAAGGTGGGAGAAGAGAGAGGGAAGGGAAGTTAAAATCTTTCACCTGGATGGCAGTGTTCACTTTGGAAGAGTCACTTTTCACCTGCCCTCCCCATTTATTAGTAGGCACACAGGAAATGTATGTTCTCTCTGAATTCACTTTTTTAAAGTTTTTTAAATCTGTAATTATACTGCTAGAGAGTTCGCTAAGTGAACCAAAAATAGAGGCGAGTAAGAAGGAGGCTCTAAATTCTGCTCTAGGTGGCCTCTTAGCTTTCAGAAGTAGTATCATCACTTTGCAAGAGAGAACCTTCTCCTTTTTTAAAATGAAAAGTAGGCAAGATGAGAACAGAGTGTGGCCTTTCTATCCCACCCCCCCAAAATATGTGGATAAATGAGAAAACACACTTGAAGCACTCTGAGCTACAAAGAACTGTACCTATACTGTGTGATCTCTAAGTACTGGGTTGTGGCAGGAACGATCAGCAATCAGCATTGTGCAGAACAGCCAAGCATAGAATTAACCCAACTCTGGAGTTCTTTGAGTTAATAAGAGAGCTGAGTTACGGTGATGGTTGCCGGGTCAAATATAGATGACTTTTTTAGTCAAAGGATGACCCGAATATTGTATGGGATACACTTATGCTAAAAAATTCTGTTGTTTATTTGAAATTCAACTTTGGGCATCCAATATTTTACTTGCTACAGCCGGCACTTCTAATTACAGTAGTACCTTAAGAGGGAAAAGTTGCTCAATTAATAACCAATTTACCTTATTTGTGGCATTTTGGCTTATGCCATAGGAAATGTTTGAGCTACATATAAGGGAATTATGAAGCACAAGATAAACATGTGAACAAAAATGACTAGTTGTAAAAACTTCCTCAGCAATGTGGGGAATCTCTTAAAAACTGTGCCATTTAAAATGGCAAGGACAGGAGCATCCACTCTAACTAATGAAACAGTATATTAACACTTTTTAAAGAAAGAAAAATGTTCATTAACATATTGTAAGTACTACGACTTCAAAGACAAGTATTTCTAAAGAGCAAACAGCTCACAAGAATATAGAGGCATAAAAACTTTTCTAAAGAGGTAACACTTGGAAAAAAAAATTTAACAAAGAATGCTTTCGTGATAAATGACAGAAAAGACAACCCCCACCACCACCAAAAAAAAAGTTTTTCGTGCTCACGGAGGTCTTACTAATATGTCCTCAATTGACTGCCAAAAAAAATAGGATGACAGGGCCATCTTTGGAATCCAGGGCAAGGTGGAAAAGCCCAACTGTCCAAATCTCAGAATCTTGCAGCGTTTACACTAAAGCATTGTGCTATTTTTAATGCACTTTAAGCTCACTTTTATTACTTCCAGACCTCTTTCCTCATTAAGGCACAGATATAAACTAGGAGCTACTTATAGGATAGATACCAAATAGTCTGTCTGCTGGCGAGATACAGACCTCCACCTTGCATGCATATCAGCTGGAGAAAAAAGAGCCCTTATTCATCAAATTTAAAAAGCACTCTCTCATTTCATGCTAATTGTATGGTCCTTTGCATGATATACAAAAGATTGCCTAAGATGAAAGGCATTAAAAAGAAAACTACCAGTCTTGGAGGGTTTTTTTTGGAACAAGATTAACTTATTACTTTTTTAGAGAAAGTAAATGACTGACTAATTCAAGTATTACATTTATCTGCACAGAATGACCTTTACAGGTTTTATTATTATCAATGCCTATTCAACTGCCTCTCTGCCTAACATAATGTGACCTCATTCAACTAATCTTGGTGCCCCAAAACCTTTTAGGGTGGTGTCAAACAGTTCATAAATTAAAGAACTTAAAATAAAGTACACATGAGTCTTAAATGATTCCCCCCCCCACAAAGGAAATAGTTAAGCCTCCCTGGAAAAGAGAGGCTGATTATTAATAAATGCTTGTTTTTCAGCTCCTACTACACGCACGTTCTGCTTCGGCTGGTTTCTTATGAAAGCACAATATGAAAAGTTCTTTTTTGGTTACAGACATTATCACCAGTAATAATACGTAATAACATAATAAATGGCAGAATATTAGTCAAGGGTTGTAAACAAGATGATAAGCCATGATAATCCGCGCCGTACCATAATTTATAGCACATGGTGATATATGAACTGGGTCTTTGAAAACCTGTGTTAATTTAGATTGATGTTACTATAAATATCAACCAATTATTAACAACTACGTCAAAGCCATCAGGGGAAGAGAGGTGAAAAAGAGAGAAACACTAGGTGCAGTTCATTCATTTAGGCTGCACGACAACAAAGAGGCACTTACTCCTTCCGTAAGTATCTATCGATTGCTACCAGTCAACTGAACAGAGTGGGCAAGTCCGAAGAACAGCCGCTTCAGCCCACAGCCCTGGCACAGAGCAGAAGAATAACTGGGCTTCCCAAACCGCCCCCAAAATGGATTCTTCAAGAAGTTAAAATCTGAATCAAATATGCTAATATTTACTGTACATACAGGATCTTTTTAACCCATTAGACTAGCACTGTCCAGTAAAATTTAAGGTGAACCACATATGTGATTTTTAGTTTTCCAGGAGCCGTAGTAGGAAAGGTAAAAGAAAAAGGTGAAATTAATTTTAATACTCTTTTTTTTAACCCTGTATCTCTAGAATATTATCATAACATGTATTCAACATAAGTTATTATTGAGATATTTCCAATCTTTTTTTCATACCAAGTCTTTGGAACCCAGTATGTTTTTTACACTTTAGCACATCTGAATCCAGACTAGTCAACATTTCAAGTGCTCAAAGCTACACGTGGCAAGTGGTGACCACATTTGGCAGTATAGTTAAAATTTCACAAACTTAAAAAAAAAATTTTAAAAAGCCTTGTTCTTAATTACTACCTAATGTTTTCCTGTGAGTCAAATCTCAAGCCACTAGTGAAGTTACTTGTTCTTTGTGTTAATGAACACAGTGAAAACACAGACTACAGCACTAAAAACAGGGACTGAATCCTAAGAAGGCCATGCTTAATTTTCACTAATAACAAGTATTTATATATTAAACTACTTGTTTTCCCTGGCCCCATTTCTGATCCTCCCACAAATTTCAGTTTTATTTTTTTCTCTGAGGATCTAATTATCAGCCACATCGCCCAACATTCAGTGAAATATTCACATCTTTACCATTTGGACTTTGAATAATATAGTGTTCCAAAGTAGTAAATTATGTAATTCCTAAATCTGAACTAGTTTATGACTAATTGGTAAGAATCGTGGAGTTTCCTCATGAAAAGAGTTCCAAAAAATCAAGAAAAGAATAACTAAAAACAAATGACTATCAAAATACACTAAATTCCAGGCTAACAAGCTCTTGGCCCTTATGAAATGACAAAAGACAGCTTAAGGGCTTGCATGCTAAACCGAAACCCAACAAACCATTTTAAAGAGCTGAAGCAGGGATGATCATTAGTAGAAAAATAAGTGACAGAGAGATGCCGGTATTTAATCCTCAAATCTGAACATTCGAAATTTAAAAGGCATAATATTTTTTTTAAAAAATGAATGCCAGTTCATTTTTTCCTTCTCTCTCATGAGTTGTTAGAAAATTTTAATTTCAAGTTTGGGTTTTGATTTGACTGACAATTCCAGGTAATATATTAGGAACGAAAACCAAAACGTTCAGAGAATTATAAATGTTATAATCAACACCTAAAAAGATCTTGAGATACAAACAGAATAGTCCCCTACACCACTGATGAGATGAATACATCAGAAAAAGTAAACCTTCTCATATTATGCTTTTATCCATAATTTATATATAATTGAACCTTAGACTCTTCTAACGTATCATTTTCAGATCTCATACTCTCCCCTGTGGCACCACCCTTCTGCATCAGTAAGACTCCCTGACACTTAACTTGGTTAAGGAAAGCAGTGGTTAACTGATTCATTTGGTTAATTGATGGTTAACTTTGTGATGCCCTAAAATTTGCTTGAGTGACGATTACCTCTGAAAGACAGAGTTACAGCCTCCGATCCTGGGCTTCAGTTATGGTCAACTGTCTTGCATGATCTTGCAATGATGAGGCTTTAGAAGTGCAATACAATTTTTTTAACCACAAATCTGCAGCAGAGTAATAACCCAGAGATTTTCAGACATGGAGAACGTTAAACAGAGCCTTGGCCAAAATAGGTGTTCAAGAAGTGTTCACTGACATAAATGAAATGGTCGGATAGTTCAAAAGTGCTTTTCGGTAAGAAGCCAGGGAATTAGTATTTATTAAGCAGGCTAATCAGGTGTCAGTTAGGCAATGACAAAGATGCCAATGCGAAGTTACTCAGAGATCTTCTGGTGACTAAATAACCTTATGCTAGAATCTGAATCCATTTTTCTTTCAGAGCAAAACCGCAACTAAGTTGAAAGCACAGAATACTGGTTTTGGTTCTCAATGTCAATAGGCATGAAGCAGAGGTTTAAAAACAAACAAACATGTACACCCGTGGAGATTTATCCAACTGAAAATGGTACACACCTCTTTTTCATCTGCTTCAGTGGCCCTTTTGCACAACTGTGATTTCTGCAGGGTCTTTGTAGGTATGATGTACGACTGACTGCATGAGGTACATTGACTTGGACTTGCGAGTTCACTGTGGCACTGGCTGCCCAGGCCCTGGTTAACTAAAATGCCACTATATTGCTTCCTTATTTCCTTCCTTCAACAGCTATTTATCTGACACTGATTTCATGTAAGCATTGTTTTTAGGCTCTGGGATTTCAGCAATAAATAAGACCGTGAAAATCGCAGCTTTCAAGAATCTTCTATTCTTCCAGTAATTACCTATACCTTGTCAGATACAGCACAGTCTAAGCAACTGCTGAATGTAAATGTTTGACATATTAGAAATTGGGAATTAAAAATTTAAGAAGTAGCAATAATATTCATGGTTTGAAGACAATCTTCAGATGCTTATCATGTACTTATTTTGTCAACTTAATTTTTGTGCAAGAAAGTCTTGTACTAAATAGCTAAAAGGGACAAAACACATACAGAAAGATATTTAGGAATCACGTGGGAATAAACGGCACAACACAGGGAATGCAGACAGTGGTGCTGTAATCGTGTTGTGTGGTGACAGATGGTGGCTCCACGTACGGTGGGCACAGCATAATGTATAGACTTGTCAAATCACTCTGAAATGAAGGCAACACTGCGTTTGTCAACTACACTCAAATTAAAAATTTTAAATAAAAGATACTTAGGAATCACTAAAAAGTAAGAGGAAAAATGTTTTGAATCACTTAAATAATTTAAAATGTGTCTTCCATCAGGAATGGATGCTCACAACGGACAATATAGAGGAAAAACACTGAATACATAACAGGTTTTGAGGAAAGGCCTAATACATAATAAAGCTAAGAGCTCCTTTAGGATTTGGGAATCAGACTCATCACTGAGCTGGCCTAATGGGACTGATTAAAGATAAACCTGAGGGGGTGCCTGGCTGGCTCAGTCGGTAGAACATGCGACTCGATCTCCGGGTTGTGAGTTCGAGCCCCGTGTTGGGCGTAGAGATTACTTAAAAATAAAATCTTAAAAAAAAAAATAAATAAAGATAACCTGAAAAACTAACAGAAGCCATGGAAGAACTTGGTGAGAACAGTTCAATGCAGGGAGATGGGAGTGATTTTACACACATACTCCCATTAATCCAGCATTAAAAGAATAAAGAACTTGCCCAAAGTTATGGTGTTTCAGGGCTAGAATAATGAATTAGGCAACAAATTATTCTTAGGTCTAACCTAAATGTTCACTCCTGTACACAACCAGCATTAAACATTTATTGAGTGGCTGACCGATGCCGGGCACAGTGCTAGGCACAGGGAACACAATGCTGAACCAACCAGGATTCCCTACTTCAGGGTGGTTTTGGTCATGATACAAGGAGCTAGAACACAGGCACGTAACGGCACTGAGAAAGCAGACGAGAGGACCTTGCCTGAAGGAGACAAAGATGGCATCAAAAACGAAAGATACTTGAGCAGAGGTCTGACGATGAATAGGGATCTTCCAGATGAACATGAGGGGTAAAAGATAAAGAAGGCTCTCCAGGAAGAGAAGAGAATTGCACGTATAAACCCCAAGGAAGGGAATGCGTTCACGGCATGGTAATAAACTCTCTGTGGTGACACAGAATCACCTGGCTGTGTATACGCAGCAAGGCAGATCATAAAGGGACATGCAACTCAAAGTTACTGGATTTTATCCTGGAAGCAGCTGAAGAGCCCCTAACGCCATCAGGTAAGGCAGCTCTGTGGTTGTATCTGTGGGCAAATGGACTGAATGACGGTAAGACTGAGGACCAGGAGGCTGTTTCAGAAACCCTTCGCAATAGTCAATGTGAGAGAGAATTAGGCCTGAACTACTGCAGCTGCAGCGGGGAGGGAGAGGACAGGGCAGGTAAGTGAGGTGGAAGCAAAGCAACTGGGTGACCGACTGGGTTCAGAGTGGAGGAAGAGGAAGAAGTCAAGGAAAATTCCCTAGCTTCTGACTTGAGAAGATACCTGCCTCCATATCACATCGTTCTATCAGCTCTCAATTTTGGATTCTGGCTTCCTGAGGTTGGTCACTGCTGCTTTGCCACATTCCCTTTGTCCTAAAGAATGTCCCTAGGCGCTACTGACTCTAGAGGCAGAAATACAGAGGCAGCCGCCCCCACCTCTGAGTGGTGGTGATGAGAGGGAAGCACCACCTGTGCCTCTCCCAGCCTCCTCTATACGGCCTCGGCAACCAACAGCAGCAACCCTTTACGCGATGCTCCGTTTAATTCTGTACATAAATAATAAGGTCAAAATACAGTTATTACGGACCCCAGCAGTACAAGGCATTATGGAAAAATAAAAGCCAAGTACAACAGCAGGTTTCTTGAGAGTTCTATAGGAATGCCATACGGTGCAAAGCAAAGATTTTGTGGTTTGTAAGGTGTGAGTCTGACTTCTGGCTCCATTACCGATACTGGCTGTGTGACCCTGGAAAATGGATATTCTTGAGACTTGGTGGCCTCCTCAATAAAACAGATAACATAGCCTATCTCATCTGTAGAAATTAACGAGGTAATATATGTAAAACTCCTATTAGCACCATGCCTAACATCATAGATTCAAAAGATAATAATAAATATCCTTATTTCACATTCCCCTTGACTCCTCAAAGACCTCCTGACTCCAAAGAGAGTCCAGTTATCAACAACAGGTATTTCTCTCTACTTCCCTCACTCCCATCCAACACTGATGTCTACTGTTAGGAAAATGAAGTTTCTAAAAGCAAAAGAGGATCATGTCTATGTCAGAAACTGTTACAGTCCATCCAATACTCATCTTTCCATTTCCTCCTCATTAATGAAGGCTGATTTTGCTGGGGGTAGCAAAGTACCAAGTTAAAAACATTTCCCAGGCTCCATTGTTTTGCTAGAGAGGTTCTGGAACGTTTCTGGTCACAAGTACTTTCATTCTCCCTTCATTCTCCTTCCTTTTTCCAACTTCCTAAAAACTGGATATAGTGGCTGGAGCTACAGTAGCCATCTTGCAAACTATGAGGAAAAGATCAAGACTCACAGGACATCAGTCTTGACAAACTTGAGTTCCTGAAACAGTGCTTCCATTGCCTTCCAAGAGATTTTTTCATCACAAGGGACAAATAAAGCCCTAATTTAAGCTGCTGCCTTTCAGGTGTTTATAACTTTCATCTGAGCACAACTCCTGATTTAATCCCTTCAACCCTACTTTAGTATGATTTTCAAGGCATTAACCATAATTTCCTTCCAACTGAAAAAGAAACAAACATTTATTGAGTGTCCAGTATAGGTCAGACACTGTGTATATAAACATATAAATAAAAATTATATTGACTCATTTAAGTCTTACAGTAACCCTGCAACGTAAGTACTTCCATTCACATTTTATAGCAAGGGGATCCGAAGATCTAAGATGCTAAGTATTATCTAAGGCGCCATGCTGATTCCTGGAGAAGCCAAGATCCGAGCTCCAGGTTTGTCTGGTGATAGCGTTTACCCTTTGGCCACACTCCATGCTCCTGCAGGGGTCCTCTGAATTCACCACTGTGAGAAATCATGACTCCCAAAACAGTGTCTCTAAATGAGGCAGTCACTTTTCCTAGGTCTTCCATACTTATATCTAAAATCTAACTAGTAAACCATCTAAAAAAGTATGTCTAGAGCATGGGGAAAAAAAAAGTGTGTGTAGAAGGAGGTGACAGAGTGGCTGATGGAGCAAGTAGCGTGAGTTACAAGTGCCGAAGGGACACTCTGCCTGAGAGCAGCTGAAAGGAGGCTCCCTTTACCTCTGTCCTCCAGTCAACAACCCGGAAGAAATCACACTGACTGGAGGTCAGGGTGTGAGCCTGAGGCATGGTAGGGACATTAAGTAAGGTGCCCCATGTTCATACATTGTCACAGTAAAAAACGCATGTATAATTTTATCACATATTAAAAAAAAAAAAAGGAATGAAAGAAAATTAAAATTGTATGTGTGTGTATACACATATATATCTTATAACCTAGTATGTATATCTCTTACAACCTAGCAAAAAGCACACATGAAATATAGACTTATATAAGTATTACATAAATACACTTACATGTGTGCAAATTTGAACCCTTTCCTCTACACACTGACTCCGAAGCAGCTAACAAGATTCACAATAAATTTAAAAATGATGTACAGGAAAAATAGAGGAGCGTAGAAAAGAGGAAAATAAGTATGCAAATATATATTCTACAGAATTCTAAATAATTCCTAAAACGGAGCTGTACATTTAGATATGAGCTTCCTCCTGCCAAAGGAAAACAGAAAAAAAAAGATGAGGCACAGACATCACAATGGCCCTGAGATAAAGGGACTATTACCACCTTAGGAGAAGCAAAATATTTTCAGTTCATACAAAAGCAATAAGAAACCAGAAGACCTGAGTGGGACTTGACACGGGGGGAACTGTGTAATGTAGTAGAAAATGTCTTAGTTTAATTCCCTCAGAATAAACGTCACAGAGTATTCCACACAACAGTTTCTCCGAGTCACTCAGTCAAGCTGAAAAGCGGTTCAGGGCCGGCAATCCGTGCAGGATGAAGGCAATGAGACAGAGATACACTCTGACAGACTGGCTGGATCTAGCAACAAATCCCAGAACATCTCGGTGAACAAACAGCATGTTCTGGCAATTACTCTCCAACCAAAACCAGCTTAAGAAGTAGGATTATGCAAGAGTTCACACACACTTTTCAGTTCAGAAGTTCTGAGCAAGTTTTTATGGGCTTTTTATTACTATGTCAACGATACTTCCGTCCACCATGGCTGTGTCCGCAGGTAGAGTATACGCCAGTCTCTCCAAGTGGCATAAAAAGGGAGAAAAATGTGGGGTTGCTATTACTTTAAAAAAACTTATGGCTTTTGGGTTTTACATTAGGAGGTTCTAGTACATATACTCTCTAGTATATAACTGGTGGTTACATATAATAGAGAACATTTACCCATAATCACACCCATAATGATTTCTTAACTAATTTAAAAGGCAATGTGTGAAAGGCATGTGCTTAAGGCTATGACATCCTAAAAGTGGACATTAAACTATCCTTGAATGCGTGGAAATTAATGTTAATTATTGAACAGGGTAGAAGAACACAGAAGTTCATTTGGAAAAAAAAAAAAAAAGACACATGTAAGGAACAGTGCCTGCCAGGTCTGGAAAGCAATGGCAAGATCAATGCAAACTTAGCTGAGCTTCACGACAATGTAACTGTTTTTTTCTGTATTCGTATGGGTGCACCCTCATAAGCGTATTCACACCTAGAGTCCTCAGTAAGGTACAAAGAAGAATATTCAGAAAATGCCAATTAGGCCAAATACATATCTGCATGCTACTTTTCCATTGCTAAAGAGTCAGATGAAACATCTCTCAAAAAAGAATCTCTAGTTGAAGACAACATAAATACGGCTGTGCTTTAATTTAAACTCTCTATGCAGTCACAAGAAGTTACGACTGTAACATGAACCGAAGGAGGAAAAAAATAAGGACCATTTGTTACTAATTAAAAAACAGGGGATTAGAAAAAAGATGGCTATGGGAAATAGAGAACAGTTGTTCTCCCGACATGGACCTCTCACCCTGCTGATTTTGTGGTTTTTAAAACTATAAAAGTGGGAAAACTGGAAAAATGACAACAAAATGACACCCAAAATATAAACAGAATATCCCATATACTTTTTAAAATAATATTTTCTAATCTGGAGATAGAAAACTAGATTTGCGAAGCAAAAAGCTAGTTTATGTCCACATTTTGGTTCCTCCTCCTGCACGTATAGAACCCATATTGGAGCCAAGGCAGCTCCACGCAATGCAGTAACAAGGTTCCAGTTCTTTGATTCTAACTGCAATCAACTGCCATAAATCAGCAGATGAGGCAGGTGGTTAAAGTTATACAACTTTAACAAACTAAGATTGCTGGAGTTAAAGAAATATCATTGTGGTCACTTTAAGCTACCTAGCTTCATCAAGCAGAGCTCCAAAAGCAGCAGGTTAGCTGGCTTCTGGCGAGGAATACTTGGTGCTGAGCCACAGACTGTGAGCAGGAACATTGCGTAAAACTCACACGACTGGCTTAGCCGCACCATATGTGCATCTTGGATGGAAACGGGGGCAGCTCTCATACACCTCACACGGTTTGGCCTTACTGACTAGGATGAATGAACATTATGTTTCAGTGTGCTAGTTAACCCCAATGGAAACCAGGAAACATCAGAATTATGACCTTTCAATTATAATTTTTTCCAGTGAAAATGAAATTAGGACAAAGATGGAGCGGTAACAAAAATACACAAGTTTGAAGTTATAGAAAAGATCTTTGCAAACTCTGATAAGCCTGCCTCAAGTTAATTCATCTTGCCAGTGTTTGGGCAATCAACAACCTATGATAAACTGATTGTCAAATATAAAAGTCAAAAGTTTATAGATCTACAGAAATAATAACGTGTTTTAATTGTTCTTTACCAGTGGCCCAAGACAGACCTTATAAGCAAGAGCAAGGACCTTGGAAGTAGTTTTTGCAGTCTGACAATTTACCAGCCAGGACTGCTGGACCATTCCTTCCTAACAGGCATAAAAGCTTGATTAATGAATGCCTAAAATCTTCATTATGCGGCAGATCCCACACCTTCCCACCCATCACCACCTCCTCGCCACCATCACAGTAGTGACATAAAGATCGGCATTTGGTGGCACAAATCCCAATTCGCTTTCCCAAGACGTGAAGAGCCAGGACTTCTGGGGAAGAAAAAAGTCTCAGATACTGCATCTAACCCACCTACACCTATTTCATTGACAGAACTGAACCTGAAGAGAACCTTGTCAACGGGTCCCAGATGATACACTCGGTGAGCAGGGGAGTGCCCCCTAATGTACTTTCTACTATATTATATGGTGCAATAACTCAAATGAAAATAAAGAGGAGAGAAACGCACTCTACAAAATCTTCTTCCCAAAGGGTATCTTGTATAAGGAGGATAAACACATTAAAGAATTAAATTTACCATTTAAATGACATAATCCAACTGTGCTTCATTTCCCAGTAAATCAGAAATCTGAAAACGGTTTTGTATTAGGGGAAACAAAAAACAAAGATCCTTACACTCATCCAATAAAATTATATTCTCATAAACTAATTATTATAAAGGGAGAAACGATGTTCAACTAAGTGTCTCAACATCATAAAGAAAAAAGCAAGGTTTTTAGACAAATACATGTTTAAACTTTAAGGTAGCCCACAACATATTTTGGGGGGAAATAGGACTTTATAGCTGACACAATGACACTGACAGGTTGATCAACGAGAAAAGTTCGGGCCTTGTGATTTCCAATGAGATGTGAAGAATAACCTCCAAGTCACCTCACTCTTCTCCCTGCTGGAAAGGCCCCTGGGTGAGAGGACAGATGTTTTGACAAATCGTGATCAGATGTGGTGCTCTGTGATCAACTAATTAAGGGATCTTAAACCTAAATGAGCCAAGGCAGAAACATCCCAACATATCTCCTAAGGATCATCCTCAATAGCCAGCTCCATTGTTTTTGCTGCCACATAAAATAGTTCTTCTAGTAAGCAAGATCTGCCCTCGAGTGAATACATCACTTCCTCATCACCAGCCTAACACTTAAAATAGAAGATGCACTCATTACAGACAAATTGGAAAATAAGAGCACTGGAAAGAATGATTGAACCCATACAGCTATCATCCCAAAGGCAACTACCCTTAATGCTTGTATGTACCACATCGTCTTTTTCTGCACGGTTTTTACATAGCAATAATACTGTATATACAATTCTGTACCTCATATTTTTAACTGAAATTATGAAGCCAAGAGTTTTTATATTTTATTGAAAACTAATCATAAATTGCATTTAAGAAAACTGAAAAATATTCCATTGAACTACCATCTTTTTTTTTTTTTTTGCATGTAGAACTTCTTGGGGATTGAAAAGATTATTTTCTTAGAATAGAATCCTAGAAGTGGAATTACTGTCAAAATATATTAACGTCTTTATGGGTCTTGATACTTATTGCCAAAATGCTTTCCAAAAATGGTTGTACCAATTCAAACGGCCTTCAATATCAATACCCATTATACCTGTATTTGGACTATGACTATCCTGAGAATAAACAAGTTTTATAATCATCTTTATAACCCCAATACTTTAAATTAATAAACTTAGATGCTATGTTATACAAGAAAATTCTTAAAGCCGAAATCCTGACACCCGGTAGACGAATGTTTGTTCCTAAAATCTTCTTGAAAATCACTCCCTCCAGTCCCCTTTTTGCTGCACCACAGGAACCGGATTCTTTTCTACACAGAACCCAATCTTTAATGCGATCATCTTATTCCCCTTTTAAGAAATGGTAACCAGTCTTTATCATATGGAATTTACAAAGCTCAAGGATATTTTCAGTCATTTTAATGACTATCTGAAATAAAAACAAGGAAATTAATCCCTAGAGTCTGAAGGCTCCTCCACTCTGTTAAAAGACTTAAGGGAAGTGCAAAAACACATTAGAAGAAAAGTGGAAATGTTTCACTAATATGTGCATTCCATGCCTTTCTAAACAAACAAAAAAACCTTTTGTTTCCTAAATTACTGAACTGTGAATTCCACAGGCAACTCAACTATTTTCAAATACATAAATTTAAAAAGAGACACAAATTCAGTATACGACATTGAGAAGTATGCTTGAAATGAGCTGAACAAAGTCCCCCAGATATTTACTTCACTTTCCAGGGATTCTAGTATTCTCAACAGTTTTAGCAAGCATTTTGTTGTTGCTACCTCAATTACTGTTTTGCAATTGCTGTCTATTAAATTTCCTAGCACAAATTGGCTGTAAGATTGTTTTAGGTCGTCATTAAGAAATTTATATTAAGTATGCAATAAGCTACTTTGGTTAACAGAAGCTGAGGGGGGATATTAGTGTCACAGTTTATTATTATAAATAATTTTTGTGTCTTCTGTCAGCATAACCACACTAGTATCTCAATACCACCAGCTGATAATAATCTTTATAAATCCTACTTCGCAACTATACCATCTGTTAGTTATTATTTTATATGTGTCTCCATATGCATATGTGAATTAGTTGTCACTCAAGACAAATATATAAATAGAACTGTGGTTTTGTGGGGAGATTTTTAATTGGCTTGTTTTTGTGTTTTGTTATCTTTTGGCCAGTAAACTAAATAAATAAACATATTCCTCAGTTTTGGAAACCAAAACTAAATGCAAATTTAAAAATAATTTTTGGAGTACAAATAAAAGAAATTTAAATTCAATACACACTTAATCTAAAAGTATCTACTAAAACTAGGTTGAAATTAATAGTCACCAAAACTGGATATAATTAAAGAACCTGAAATTTACATATTCATAGCTCTTGAAATATATCTACAAAACCAAAAAAGAACAGGCCCACTAGTAAATTAGTAGCTAATATGGTTCCAGTTTTCACAATACAAAACACTTCCCATGACTGATGATTTGAAAATAATGACTAATTACTTGTTTACTTGTCATGTTTATTTCCCTGAAAAGAGGAGTCATAATGGCAAAAATTCAAAACGGGGCCCCCTGTGAATCTGTGGGTTTATCCCCCTGAGCTGTAAGTGACAGGCTCCTAGACTGGCAGAAGGCAGTAAGTAGCGGTAACATCATTACAACGCATGACCAAAATTCACCCAGAAAGGCAACGAGGAAAAAAGGAAGGAACAGAAGGAGATGGCTAATCCTCCAATTGGAATTAGTTCCAAATTATAACGCTTTTCCCAAGTACTAGAGTCTAATGAGTTTCATTTCAGTAAGCCCAAACACGGGCTTATAGGGGCTCACACCCTACACACCGAAAACATGATGAATACTCTTAAAAGCTACCAGTGGCTCTTAAAACATGGACTAAAGGGCAACGTGAGAGTAACCATATTTGATGACTGGATGGTTCAATATGTCCTTAAGTTGTCCTATTTTAGGTGACGATGCTCTGCGATCATACAGGGGGAACACCAAGGTAGAAACAGTAGCAACTACTTACAGTCTTCACTGAGAAAAACCCTAAAATATTTAGGGAAGGGGACTGAAGATGACAAGTACACTGAGAAATTATGTTTTTCTGCAATGATGTCATATTACTTTCAGTTCACAAAGTACAACGTCCCACTAATTACTTAATACAAATAAATACACTGCCTTCCACAGTCTTTTGTGTAAACACATGAAGATATCTCATATCCACCTCTGTAAAAATGAACTTATTTGACATCCAAACCAGATCTCTCTTTTGCACATTATATTCTGCCTAGATGCCAGAATTTCCATGATGTCGGGAGAGAGCTCTGTTTGGAGAGGGAACACATTTTTTAAGTATACTTGGGCTATGAATTGTAAGGAAAAATATCACAGACTACTTAAAATATTCTAACTGCCATCAAAACTACAGTGTGACGCAGGCCGAGCTACATTCACTTCTTAACCCTTTATCATCTACCAATGAGGTTCCTGTGTGGAAAGTCATTTGCCCCTGTATTTCTAAGATGTTCTTTTTTTCCCCAAGTTTTCATTAAAATGTTCTTATTGAAGGATCTCATTAAGGAATTTCACAGGAATTTATCACATAGGAATTCACTGTATAAATGGTAAGACCAATTTTTTTCAAGGTCAGAAGCTCACCTATTGCCTGAGGCCTCTCTCCACTCTCCCTCCCTAATGACACCTCTTCTCAGCTTATCTTTGTAGTTATGGAGTTAAAGGAACTTATTTATTCCATGTTATATTATAGTGATTTGTGCACTTTCTAATTTTTCCACGAATAGATTGAGAATTTCTGCTTCGGTCGCTAAAAATCAGAGTCGTATGTGTATTTACACCCTCTCCACCCCAGGTCCAACAAGTCCCTGAGGATAGCAGGCAATTTCGATGTTTATCTGAACTCCCCAAAAAACCTGTTTCGATATATTAAAAACCACCTTCTCCAATGGGTCCTTAGATTAGGGAGTTTATATTTTGGCAATTAAAGTGTTATTTTTAGGCATTATGGAACCCACACTAATTTACCAAACATATTCTCATTATAAACAATATTTCAACATTTCTTGTATAGCCACTAAAAATTAAAATAGAATCTTTCCTGCTCGGTACAATAGTTACAATTTCTTAATCAGATGTCTATCTTTAAAAAAATTATTTATTTATTTATTTGACAGAGAGGGAGAAGCAGGCTCCCCGCTGAGCAGGGGGCCCGATGAGGAGCTCCATGCCAGGACCCCGGATCATGACCTGAGCCGAAAGGCAGATGCTTAACCGACTGAGCCACCCAGGCTCCCCCGCCTCCCCCCCCTTTTTTTTTCCAACTAACTGAAATCATTACACTTTTCCCTGGTTATGTAGTAAGAGTGCCAAAAATAATGTAAATTAATAGATTTTTGTGGGTAACTCCTAAGAAATAAGAAAGCTTTTTCTTTTTACAGTGATAAAGAGAAAAAAACCCAACTATGTGCTTATAGTGTAAGGGGAAAAACAGGATTAATAGGATTAAATGAAAAGACTCCCAAGACAGCATTTGCAGAAGACTGCTTATCTGCTCATTTATCCATCCCAGAATCACTGACAGGGCATCTCTGTCACACCACATGCGCCTGACAGTATGTTGCTGGCTGAAGCTAGTTCACTAAGCTGGAGGCTCCACCTTCCAGGAACTGACACTTTGGTGAAGTCATAAAGACAACACAAGTAGTACGAGGACACTGGGGTTATCTCTGGCTGGGAGCGCAGCGAAAAGAGTTCATAAGGCAGGTGCCATTTGAACAGCATTTTGGTTTTAAGCTTTATTCTGCAGGTTTCAAGGCATTTGAGGGGCCTGACGTCACAAAACCTGCTGGTGGTTTTCAGAAAGGGATCTGCGAAATAAACTGCTTATCTAGTAACAGTCTAGTGAGCAGAGGAAGAGCTCGTTGGAGAATGAGAAACCAGACCTGGAAGATATTTGTGAGCCAGAATCAATAAGACTTGATAGACTTGATAAAGAGATAGTGGAGAATGAGTCAACATAACACGTGGAGGCCTTTAACTTGGCAAGCCGATGATGACATGACAGGAAATCTTGATTATCACTAACACGTACTTACTGAGCACCTTCCACGTCCCAGACACTTTGCTAGGCCCAGAGAGTCTGGTAGTACAGGCAGATAGTACACAGATGAATAATCGGAGAAGTAATAAACTTGATGAAAGAAGTAAAACAGGGTTATGTGACGGAGACCGGGGGAAAGAGACACTTTAGCTGAGGTTGTCATGAAAAGTGACATTTGACCAAAGACCTGAATGACCTTCTGGTAACAAAGGGAGAGCAAATGCAAAGGCTGAGGTGGGAAGGAGCTTAACATGACCAGGGACAGCACAGCAGCTGGGAGGTGGAGCTGGGGCTTGGGGGTGTGGGGAGAAAGGAGATGAGAGAGCATTTATTCTAGTTACAGTGGGAAGCAGGCAGGTTTTCAGCCAAGGAGTGACGTGATCTGATTCGGATCTCCGTCTCCTGTGTGGAGAACAGTCATAAGGGAGAAGAACGGGGGTCAGCGTGGTGACGCAGTCTAGGGTTCTCACAGTGCCGGTGCTGAGAGGAGGTCAGATTTTAGATGTAGAGGGAGAGGTGACAGGGCTTACGGTCGGGCTGCATGTGGAGCATGAGGAAGAGAAGAGCCGGGACCCCTCAGGGGTTTTGATTCTAAACCACTGTAGAGAGGGTGTGATGCTGTTACACAGAGATGGTGAAAACCTGAGCAGAGAGAACCTTCAGGGTGTTGGGGCTGGGAATCAACCAGTCTTCTTCGGTTGCATAAAGGTGGAACGGCCTAGAAACTTGTCAGTGAAATGGCATGTACAGTCTGGAGCTCAGGGGAGAGGTCTCACGGAGATATACTTGGGGAGTCATCAGCCTCTTCGAGAATTTAAAGCCACGACTGGATAAGATTCATCCTGACCAATCGTACTGTATTCATCCATTCATTTAACAAATCTTTTCAAACTGCCTATTCTGCGCTAGGCTTTAGGCTACAGAGATGAACCAAACAGGCCAGGTCCCTGAGCTCTCTAGCTGGATGCAGCAATTCCGTCCTGTGCTACAAGAAGAATATAAATAGGGGTGTGTCTCCATGTAGAAAGTTCCAAAATTCATGGATATCTCTTGTACCCTAATAATTAACATTCCCCCTAAATCATAAAAATGATTATTTTAGTGATTAAATCATGTTAGTATGCTTCCACATAGTATATGGAAGTATCTGAATTACATTTTGAAGTACCCACAAGGAAGAAATCATTTTCTTATATGGAAAAGAACAAATGCACTAGTCTTTCTACCAAACAATGTCAAGGAGTACACTTGGATGCTGGAAATAGTAATGTAATACAGTTCTCAATAGGTTATTTTCAAACTGTTCTCTATAGCTTCATATATTATTTATTCCAATGTATTAGAAAATAGTCACTCAATTAAAAATAGTTCGAATGTTTTGACTTAAGTGCTCTTTTCCTTTTTTCAACTGAAAGTTTCCATTTCCAGCATCAGGAAAAGCTTAGCCCCGGTGAGACCACTCCCTGTACTGCCATCCCTGACTTTCAGCAGATCACCTGTTTTCTTTGTCCCAGGCACCTGTCTACAGAGCAGGAGCAGAAGTTACCATTTACCCTCAGAGGTCTATACAATCATACTGACTTGTTAGCTTCAACCCAAAAGAAGTTACTGAGTTCCACTTACCTCCAAAGGTTGGCTGTCTTCGGCTTCTGAAGTTTTACCTTTTGCTGCCTTTCTTTGCTCATGTGCTGTATCTCCTATGAAGAGAAAAAACAAAAACAAAAACAAAATCTTTACCATACCCTTGAAGCCAAATTGTCTTCTATTCATTTAAAATATCTTTTGTTACTATACGTTTCACATTATGGAAACAACTACTATTTCCTTTGTTACAGAGTAAGTTAATTTTTAAGAATGATAATTTCATAAAACTTCCAGAAATCATATGTACATATACATACACACAACCTAAACCAGGGATGTGGCCTGCTTGAATAGCGATTTGCTCTGGAAAAGTTCGTATTTCATAAATCAAGTCATATTTCACATAAAGTAGGAAAGCTTATGACTTAAGGAAGATAAGGCAAATTATTTTCAAATTAAAAGTCTTTATAATATAAGTAACTGTCTTCCAAATTAGTTTTTAAATAAGGTTTACTCATTATAAGTGTTTACTTGTGTGTCTCTAGATTTGCCTCAGAGTAGATATGTATATTTGCATGTAATAATTAACCAAACATCAAACAACCTTTACAGAAGGGAAGAACAATGAACAAATTCATAAATTAGCCTTTGCTTAATACTTTGATTCCTAAGGCTGATGCCTGGGTGGGTTATATTACTAAAGGAAGTTGGTAACTAGGCTGACTCCAAGGACATGGGACAGACACAAACATAGGTAAGTGTAAGCATAATTTAATTTATTAATGGCCTATTTTAATTTATTAACTATCACTAGTGATCTGTGATTAACACATGGTAGGTACAGAAACAATTAATGAGAGGTTGATTTAGTAATTTGTAAACTGCACTTCCCATAAAATTAGGCCAGCTCAGGAATGCCCACAACAGGGAAGATTACAAAATTCATAGATGATGACTTGGCCAACACTAAAGGTTAGGAATTTGTTAATAAGGAAGGTCATAAGTCCTGGTTGGAGATAACAAAGTATGCAAGTCCTGGCTGAGCTTAACTTTTTTTATGAAACACAAAAGTTTAGCATACCATTGCCGATAATCAAGGAAGAGCCTCATTGAAATTTTAAGGCATTAAATAAACCTGTTAAATTCTAAAATCATGAGGAATTATGGGGTGCCTGGGTGGCTCAGTTGGTTAAGGGTCTGACTCTTGCTTTTGGCTTAGGGCATGATCTCAGGGTTGTGAGAGCCATCCCTGCATCAGGCTCCCGGGAGGGTGTGGTACCTGCTTAAGATTCTCTCTCTCCCTCTTCCTCTGCCCTTCCCCTATACTCTCTCTAAAATAAATCTTTAAAAATAAAATGCAAGCACATCAATCAGTGCATATTTCAGCTTATAAGCTCTGTTCTCAGCTATGTGCAACATTATCATCGTTGGCAAGACTTACCACATAATAGGTGTTCAATAAATACTGGCTGAATAAATTAGTGAACTTCTCTTTTTAGTTTCTAGTCCTTAAAACGAGATAAAATATTAAATGCTATGTAAATAAAAGCTGTATTTGAGCATTTACTTAATGTCCTTCTAAAACGTATTTATTAGGGGCGCCTGGGTGGCTCAGTCGTTAAGCGTCTGCCTTTGGCTCAGGGCATAATCCCAGGGTCCTGGGATCGAGTCCCGCATCGGGCTCCCTGCTCTGCTGGGAAGCCTGCTTCTTCCTCTCCCACTCCCCCTTGTGTTCCCTCTCTCGCTGGCTGTCTGTCAAATAAATAAATACAAATCTTAAAAATAAAATAAAATAAAACATTTATTAAACTTAAAAGGCAACTATATTAAGTACCAGTAGGGTGTACTGCTTCTAGGGATCCATGATTGTGGCATAACTTATTAGATTTTAAAAACAGTTAATGATTATTTATAAGGGGAAAAAAAATCATACCAAAACAAAAGCATCAGGAACTTTTGGGTTATGTCTACAGGATAACAAAGTTAATAACTGTTAAGTGAAAAATTTACATCAAACTACTTTTGCAACCCATCAAGTCAAACTATTTTGACTGATTTTACAAGTGCTTGTTTAAACTGACCATTTACTGGCACAGATATCTAGGAGAACCTGCTTTTCAGAAATCTCTCTTCTCTCTGAAAGTTAGGGACAAGATCATCAACCCCCAGTTTACAGGTGGCAAAACCCATGCCCGGGGAGTGTCGTTGGCTTGGCTAACAACGTGAGGCCACAGGAGGTAATACAAGGCTCTCTATACATTGAGGTCAGAGTGTGTTTAATGACTCACATGCCTGACTTACAATATGTATTGTCCAATACGAAAGGCCATCTACTCAAGAGTTTTTACCTTTTCAAATGATTATTGCTCTATCCTATAGCCACACAAACACTGTATTTGGGCTAAAATCATTCAACACAAAGTCAGCGCTTACTTTGCCATTTTCTGACTTCAAGCTGTGTGTCTGTACGAAGCTTTCTCCATTCCTCCCTACTGCCTGAATAACCAGAAAGGTTATCAGCCGGTGTTCCTGACATCACACAACACATCTATCTGCCTGGAAGCGATTGTAGAATCACTATTTACTGAAATGCCATGTCTGGCGATGACTCAGATAGGACAATAACTGATTACAAGGAAAAATGCCATCTGCGAGATTATTCTCTATAAACAAAGGCACAAAATGAAAACTGCACAAACCACAAACAGAAAAGAACAGGTCACAGTGAAATATAATTTTTGAAGGTTTTTTCTTCCCACTGAAGAATTATTTTATCATGAGAAACATTCAGTTATTTTCTCTAATTTTTTATAACCCCCACAAAAGTTACATACTTCACCAATAAAGAAAGATGCATGGACAAATGTGAAATAAGGTACTTTAGTTCTCAAATTATCCATTAACTCTTGATTTATACACTGGATAGATTAAACATCATTTGCGAATCAGCTGTTTAAAACGAATAGAACCCCCAGGGGCAGAGGCACTCAGTGACTTCCCCCAAGTCTCCCAGGTAGAAGGCAGTCACGATGGGAGCAGAACCTAGTCGCTAACATTTCTAGGGACTCTTTGGTCTGGTAGAAGGTTCCAATGGATGTGGGCTAACGTGGAAGAATCAAGTCTGAGTTACAGAACAGTGAAGAGAAGGGCCCAAGGATCCGAAAGGGATCTTGTGCTGGTCCAACCCTCTGGGCCCCTAGACACTTCTCTCAACTCTTTTTCTTCCATAAGCCCCACAGATTATCTGTTCTCTTCCCTTTCCACTGATGATGCCAAACACTTCTGACCACAGCAAGCCTCTTCCCATCTTTCAAAGCAAATACAGTACCCTTGATACCTTTCCAGAAGTTTGTAAGGCTAGAAACAATTTCACAAAAAGCAACAACCCCTCTTATATAACAACCATGCAATTTTCTTGGCTGAAAATGCAGTTTCTATTTAGAGTAAATAATAAAGGCTACCTATATATACTAAGGATGCTCTTTTGGAACTTAAAAGAGCTGGAGTGAAAGTCATCTATATTTTAGATTAGGGACTGGCAAATTTTCCCCATAAAGTGCTAGACAGTAAACATTCTAGACTTCATGGGTACTACAGTTTCTGTCACAAAATTCTCAACTCTACCTTTGTGGCTGAGAACAGGCAGAAACAATACAGAAACCAATCAATGTGGCTGTGTTCCAATAAAATTTATTTATAAAAACAAGTTTCAGGCTGTAGTTTCTTGATCCCTGTTTTTTATTTAATTTTTTTTATGAAGTAATCACTATGTCCAACGTGGGGCTCAAACTCATGACCCTCGATCAAGAGTTGCATGCTCTACCAACTGAGCCAGCCAGGTGCCCCTCCTGATCCCTGTTCTAGAGACTATATGTATTCCACCTTTCCTAGGATAAAAGGCTGAATTATGTTTGAGTTATTTGAGGAAACAAGCAAGGGGATGGTCATTAGAGTATCATTACAATCCTATTCTACTGGGTGAATTGGGTCAATGGCGGGGAGAAATGGTGGTGAAGAGCGACCACTCAGTATAAGGAGAAAAGGAGAGAAATCCCCAGTGATGGGAGAGGAACCCCAATGCCTATTTGGGTTACCCAGAGGAGACTTTCTGGCAGGAGAGGGGGTGAGGGAGTACCCTCATTCCTTAGGCCTCCTTCAATGTGGAGGAAGCTCTACTAACTTTAACCAAGGCCTCCCTCTACTTTCTAATCCATGGCTTGATAATTTGAGGGGCCTTGCACACATGACTCTGCACCTACTTCTTCTCCTTGAGAATGGGTGGACCACAGACATCATGTGGCTCTGTCTGCTCTGACTGCCCACAGAGACCTCCTCCCACCTGGGAAAGCCTGCCCCAGCCCAGCATTTTCTGTAACTGGATGGAACTCAATCTAATTCTGGGGTTCAGAAATCCATTTGGTCCTTGATGGAAGCCATATTCTTCAACATCAGCTTAATAGGCAATAAAAATGAGAATCTGGTCTCTATTTGGTGGGCTAATGATTAGATCTTATCTGGAGAAGAGGCGTATTACTATTGGAAGGCCCTAGGGTCTAACAGGACTGGGAATGGGCTGATATGGACAGGGCTGGAGCCTACCTAAATATGAAAAGCTGTGAATACAGAAAACTGTTTTCTTTCCTTTAACTAGAGAAGAATTATATAGAACTGAGTATCTCAGAATGCAGTCTACAAAACACTAGTTTTGAGGGGTTCAGATGGAAAAAAGATTTCTATGGTCAAAAGTATGAGAAAAATCTGCAGAATGCCTTCCCTTCCAGTTGATTTCCAATGCATTTAAACACGTGAAAGGCTCTGAGAAATTCTTCGGTCAAGAAACTTTAGGGGAGCCTGGGTGGGTAGCTCAGTTGGTTAAGTGTGAAACTCTTGATTTCAGCTTAGGTCAAGATCTCAGGGTGGTAAGATCAAGCCCGACACTGGGCTCCATGCTGGCTGTGGAGCCTGCCTGGGATTCTCTCTCTCTCCCTCTCCTTCTTCTGCCCTTCCCTGTCCTCCCTCCCACCGAAAGAAAGAGAAAAGAAAAGAAAGAAAAATTTTAAAACTTTTTTCACAATATATTTGACTATGGAGCATTTTATTCAGCGGATACTCATTAAACATCTTGCAGAGGTCTATGAACAGAATATGGGAAACGTTGATAGAATGTTTCTGAAGTTAAAATTGATTATGAAATATATTATTCTTACCTGATTCTTCAGAAGACCCTAAAAATTGTCAAATTTGTTATTCAGCTTTCAAACATTCATTTTCCAGGGTGCTAACCTACACTTACTTTCCTTTGGCTATCTTTGCACAACTCCCTGTCAATTCATTCAATGGCATTTGGGGCGGACTAGCAGTATGTGACTGCATTCTACTATGTAATTCTGATTCCAGAACAGCTGATAATCCATGAAGGAGAACAGGGGAGCCAGGCACCTTGAAGACACAGGAGAAAGCCCCAGTGATCAGAAATATCTCCCCCACATATTCCACCAATTAGAGATTCATTAGGGTTAATGAGCTCCTCTTTTAAAATGCAAATACCCTTTGGGAGTGTTTGCTTATTAGTCATTCACCAAGTGAAGTAGTGGAAAGAACAGTGGAATGGCCACTCCATTAACTCCTTTTCATTCCTCAGTCACACACTCATTATACAAGGCAGTCTGGCACTGTGGCAAGGGAATGGCTCTGGAATCTGACAGAACTCAACCCAAATCCTTTACCAAATCCATGACCTTGGGCAAGGTACTTAACTTCTCAGAGCCTCAATTTCCTCATCAGAAAAATGGGAATAATGATACATAATAAGGCTGCTGTGAAGACTGAAGGAGAAAACATGTTAAATGCTAACGGCAGGGAAGAAGAGGGTGGAGCTGGGGCAAGATAGAGGTTCCATCTTCAGTGCTGGTGTCATCCGGCCTCCCGCCCTCGCCACCAGACTGTTGCCGGTACCCTCGCAAAGGAGAGAGGACAGGAGAGGCCCTCACGTGTCATCTCATTTAGTGCTCTTGGCAGTGTCGTGAGGTAGGCTTTATTCTAGCCACATAAGAATGGCAGGCCTGCTGTTGGAGTCCAAGTCCGCCAACAATGCCAAATCATTACATAATCTCACGCTGCTTCCCATTACTTATCAAAACTGGAGTTATCCAACTCAGCTTAATACACTTTACATGGGAGTCTCCTCCAGTTCAGATTAGTTTTCCCTTCCATGGTTTCCAATACCATCCACTTTACTCCCGTTTTCCACTATAATGAAGAAAGGAAGAAGAGACAGAAAGCAAAAGTACTAATTGCTGAAGACATGCTGCCCGGGAGCCCGCCGCTCTCAGGTCAGGATTCTGATGACAATTGTTATAACCCCATGAGAGAATGAGCCAAAAGGAACAGCTAAGCCAAGGAGGGAGGAACAAAGTTAGCAAACAAAAATGGGAAAAGGTTCAAGCTGACTAGGGATGAAAGAAAAGCAAATTAAAACGACACCAAGAATATGTTAGCCACCAAAATGGTTACACCCTGGATTCACTGAGGATGGACTGCAACTGACACAACGGCATCGTTCTGACGGTGAAGTGAATACTTGCTAAACGTCTGCTGATTTGACTGTGGCGGGTGTGGGGGCTGGGCAAGACAGGCAGCTCCATGTACACACTCACCATGGGCTTACAAAAAGAAGGAATTATAAATGAATGTTAGGATATGAAAAAAAATCTAAGGGTTCAATAGAACAAAAGGCAATCTACTTTTTACATTAGTGGGGATCTTAATTTTAATACATCTTGATATACAACTTTTAGGTAGGCAGCATGTTAGATTTTAATTTTCTGACTGCTGTTAAAATCGCACAGCTAAAACCTTGCTTACTCCTTTAAAAGCTTAGGGGCGCATGAATAGGGAAACATGTTTACTCAGGAAAGTAGGGGTATCAACAAATCCAACTGGGCAGCCCTCCGGGCCTGATCTCACGCAACCTGTTGTAGGACTCCACGGTGTCTTTAGGTCTGAGTCCTGTTACTTTGTAGCTATGGGTAATAATGTTTCTGGAAGATCTTAAAGCAACCAAAAATACCCATTAAACTTTAGCACTATGTTAAATAGTCAAACCTAGGCATTCTTCCTTTTGGACTGGAAGACGAGAAACGCAAAAGACCCCCCCCCCCCGCAATTAATTTTGTACAATACTGCATGATGCCGTACAAATCTTCTTCAAAGGATTTCTGCTACTATCTTTCCTAAATCCGAGTAAACTTATATATTGTGAGAGTAAGTTCGGCTGACCATTCCTGACCCTGGATCCCAAAAGGCTACTCAAAGAAAGCTCCATAAAGGGCCGCTCTGAGCCCTCCATTGACAACAGACCATAGACTCTGTGAAAACAAACAGCACTGACACAAAAAGGATTTTCAGTGTGTATGGCTTGAAGCCAAACTTTCTAAAGAGAAAAGACTAGGCTCCCTCTCCTAGGTTATCTGGTATCCTGAGACACAGACTCAAACGTGCTGCCTGTTGTGGGTAAAATGATGGCATTGATCTCTCACTAACAATCAGCCTAGGTTGGAGAAGTATTGACATCACATCACTCACAGTCAGGAGCGTTGTCTCCTTTCCAACCAACAGAATAAATTTGTGAAATTACTGGTTGGTGTCGGGAGTTCTGCTCAGTTTTCAACACAGAAAAATAAGTGATCCCATGGGATCAAATATGTGTTTCAAACATCGCATCGATTGGTCCAATCAGAGCTATTAGGCAGGTAAGCTTCTCAATCTCTTGAAATTGAGTTCTTAGATTAAAAAAAAGGGGGGGGGTTTAGTGTAATAGAAAACTGCAAAGAGAATCTTTAGCAGAAACGAGAGCAGCATATAAAATATATTATAATCAGCTTCAAGTTAAGTTTCATTCATTCAAGAATTATATGTTAAACACCTGCTATGTACTATACATCATGCCGGGCACCGTGTGAACTGGTGCAGTCCTATCCCCGCCCTCACATCATTTACATTTTCCTAGAAGGGATTTCAACAGAGCAAATGCAAGTCACAAAACCTGGCTGTAGAAATGAGCCCAAAACTAAACATTACGGGAGTACCCAATCAGTTAAAGAACAGAAATGTGTATGGAGCACTCTGTGAGAAAGGCGGCTATTACAAAACCAAACTTCCTTACTATGGCTTTGCCCCCACTGTCTCCACAGCTCCTTTCATTAGAGAAAAAAAAAAAACCCAGGGGCACCTGGGTGGCACAGCGGTTAAGCGTCTGCCTTCGGCTCAGGGCGTGATCCCGGCGTTGTGGGATCGAGCCCCACATCAGGCTCCTCCGCTAGGAGCCTGCTTCTTCCTCTCCCACTCCCCCTGCTTGTGTTCCCTCTCTCGCTGGCTGTCTCTATCTTGTCAAATAAATAAATAAATAAATCTTAAAAAAAAAAAAAACAGTATGTTATTAGTATCATTACTTTTAATGGAAGTCAAATATTACACATGCTCCTGTATCACCCCAAAATTTGAAGAGAATGTTTCTGAAAACACATCAACATTATCTGAAGAAAAGTTGATATTGAGAAGAAAATGAATCACGTGCAAATTTTAGATCACAATCAAAAGCAAAACCCCACACAGCAGATGTGATGAGCAGGCAAGATGTGATAACGGGATGAAGACAAAAAGTTTGATTTCAAAATGCAGAAGAACCTGGCTGGTTTTATCGAAAATGTCACACTCGTCATTTGGCCATACAACATAAATGTCTAAAATCACCGTCCCGAGGGTTGCAATACACTGTGTCGTATTTAAAATGTTCACTTAAGAAAAACAGAAGTGGTCCCTTTAAGAATTCCGGTAAACCTAGACACCACAAGGCCGAGGGAGGAAGTCCTAACCTGTTCACTGGCCCCTGACTGAAGCAGGCATAAAGCAACAGTGGATCGCCACTTGGCATCCTGAGGAAGAAAGGGCCTTGAATAAAAAAGGGCCCAGATCAAAGTTTAGGGTTGCAAACTCAGGCCCGGCCATCCTTTGTTACATTTATAAAACTTGTAGTTGGGCTACAATATATAGACAGACTGGGAAAGAAAGTGTGTCATGGGATAGCCTGGGCTGAATGTGCCCCAAAGTAAGGCAGGGGCTGAAAGTGGCAGGGAGCAGAGCCTTCATCTGCATAAACAGAGGAAAATTCTGAGACCTCTCTCTGCCACGGGGGCAGTACCTCTCACATTTCAGTGTGTGTAAGAATCACCAGGGGTGCAAATTCCTGAGTCTCACAAGACATTCAGACTTGTGAACTCTGGTGAAGCACCTCAGAATCAAAACCTCTAGCAAGCATTCCAGGAGATTCTAATGCAGTTGGTTCACGAGCACCACTTTGAGAAACACCGAAGCAGACTTAGATAACCTCACGTGACTGACAGATTACCATCTGCCTAATTTTTGGAATGACTGTCCCCCCTCCCTCCTTCTCTCCTTCCCTCCCGCATTGTTTAAATAGTTAGAGTCTGTATCTCTGTGTTAAGGTTGGGGCCCAATAAGATAAGTTCTCAAAAGAATTAAAAGCAGGGTCTTGAAGAAATGTCTGTACGTCCATGTTTAGAACAACAGCATTCACAAGAGCCCGAAGGTGGAAGCAAACCAAGTGTCCATCAACAGATGAACGGATCCACAAAATGTGACACATGCAAACAATGGAACATTATGGAGCCTCAGAAGGAACGAAATTCTGATGCGTGCTACAACATGAATGAACCTTGAAGACATTATGCTAAGTGAAATAAGTCAGTTCTGAAAAAGACAAATACTTTTTGATTCCATTTATCTGAGGTGCCTAGAAGAGTCAAATTCATAGAGACAGAAAGTAGAATGGTGCCCGCCAGGGCAGGAGGAAGGGTGGAATGGAAAGATATTCAATAGGTACCAGAGTTTGAGTTTTTCAAGGCAGAGCTTATGTGTCTTTTACCACAATTAAATGTAAAACATTTTTTAAAGATTTATTTATATCAGAGAGTGAGAGAGAGAGAGAAAGAGCACAGCAGAGAGAGAGAATCTCAAGCAGACTGCCCACTGAGCAAGGAGACCGATGTGGGGCTCCATCTCATGACCCTGAGATGATGACCTGAGCCGAAATCAAGAGTTGGACGGTCAACTGACTGAACCACCCAGGCTCCCCAAATAGAAACCATTTTTAAAATAAGATGGGTTATCCTCTATTTAGAACAATAAAATGGTAGAAGTTAAAGATAAGTCTACCACTGGCTAATAATGTACTTTACAATTCATTTTAGTTTCATTATGGTAAGTGTTTTCATATACATTAGTCTTTATTTCATATTCATGTTCTTTTAATAAATACATATATTTAAAGAAAAAAGGAAAAATCAAGTGAAGGAAATTGTGTGTTTTCTGTCTCTCTGCCCCAGATTTGGTTATGGTTCAATAAAGAGCCTGGCTGTAGAAACAGTCTGACCAGCTACCCAGTTACAATGTATTGCGGTAAAAAAAAAGAAGAAGAAGAAGAACCAATGTCAGGAGAGCACACTTTGGTCACTCTGTACGAGTATAATAATGTCATTTCTGTTGATGTGTATCTGCAAGCTTATTTGTACTTACGTTACCAGGTAACAACACGGTGTTAGTGGCAGTAAATATCAATATAGTAAAAAATTTCAAATGCTGGTTATAAAAACTGAAATTTTTGAATGACTTGAATCAAGAAATTAAAATATAAAGTACTGGACAAAGAGATGAAACACGATGATAAAATATATAACTTCGCAGTTAATATACATATCCTTTAATGATCTAAAGCAAAATACCTACAGTTCCTTTAGGGAGGAGACAGTTTTCAATCACCTTAAATCTTCATGTCACTGAGATGAGGAGGGGAGGTTGCAGACAATGAAATCCAGGTGTTTAGGGGAAGGGATTCAATATCAACAAATCACTTCTAAGGTGCCCACTGCTGGCTTGTGCTTTCCCAGTGAAATCCCACCTATGGGATTAATGGAGTTAATGGAAGGAAGAAAAGAGAGTAACAGGGTAGGAGGCAGAGGACAAATCAGACATCAAGAGCCTGCTACTGGTAGATCCTAGTCTAATAACTGGGGTACACTGACCTCAGGAGCTCCAACATAGGTTGATAGCACAAAACCAGAACGGTGAAAAGGCAAAAGCCCAAGAAGAAGGAAGAAGCATCCATGACAGTGAGCAGGTGGCTCGGCTAAAAAGTAGGAGAATCTACTTCATTACTGGGTGAAAAGTGATGATGAGAAGAGCAAAAACCATTCTTTGCCTGAAATGTTCCTCAACCCAGACCTCAACCAGTGAATACGTGTTCAATCTTCACATCTCAGCTTCAACCTCCCAAACCCATGCCCCTTTTCCTGCTCCCACGTGTTATTCTCCAAAGCACTTCACACGTTTGCAGTCATTCGACTGTACGCACTCGCTTGTTTCGTTAGTTGTTCCCACTAGACTGTCAGTTCCACCAAGGCAGTGATGGGTTTATTTGCCCCAATATCCGCAGCATCGAGTACGGTGCTGGTACCAAGCATGCGCATGGGAGGCCCTTCTGTAAGGGCTATTTTCTGACCGATGCATCACTGCCCACGTGGCGCTGTCAAAAGGCGGGTGGCAGATAGTCTGAGACAAACACATTTCTGATGAAACTATGCGATAAACAAAGGAAGCTCGAGAGGATGCCCCCATGATTGGTAAAAGGAAATAAGTTTATTCACGGCACTGAGAGCTGGGCGGAAGGTAGAGGCCGAACAAAAGGCTTAAGCAGGGATCAATACGCACAGCTCTAATGTAAAGTTTGGACACGATTTCAGCAACGAGGAAGGACGAGGTAGACCAGCTGTAAAATACTTGGAAACACTTCCCAGCAGTTTACGGGTAGAACTTCAAAGGACAAAGAGTCAATAGTGATTTTGAAACCAGAGAAGAGATTTTACCAGGTTCTATGTAGTTATAGAGAGTTTGAGATAATGGCATGAAATAGAAGTGGTAGCTGGGATTCCAAAGGAATTCCGATAAAATATTTTTATTTATCTTACTGTATTTAATGCTTTTTAAAAAGTTTTTACCGATGTGTATTTAATAAATTTTAAAATACTTTCTTTAAAAAAAAAAAAACTCTCCCCCAAAAATAAAAAAACCCCAAAAACATGGTATCACATTAGGACACCTACTAACATATTTGTGATAAAAAATGTCTCTAAAAATAGTTGTAATGTTCAAAAAAATCTACAGTTCAGTTTGTAAAGAAGAAATCTCTCGTTTCAAGACCAAACAGTAAACCATTTGCCTCTTTAAAGTTACAAAAATTGCATATGGTTTATGTATTTTAAACTTACATTTCTAATTTACTACTACCTAATTCCACAGTATTGCTCAGTTTCATAAATTTGATATTCTTGAAATCAGAGTTTGTTTATTAAGTCCTCACTATATACTTATATCTTCATGACTCAGTGATTTCAAATAAATTCAGTAGTCTTCTGGGGCGGGTTTAGTGAAATTAGGATTCATCTGGACATGTGCCTAACTGCAACACATTAAAAAAAAAAAAAAAAAGGTCCAATCTCAAACAGCTTCTCTTTTTTTTTAAGGCTTAAAGGACTAGGATGGAAAGACAAACATATTAACCAACCAGCTCTGTTATGCAAAGTCGTCCCAGAGTAATTGCTTCATTCCAATCAACCTGTCTCAATCAAATTCCTTCTCTTCTCCCACTCGCCTACCTTACCCACCCCTAGACTTAATAAAGCAAACCTCCCTCCCGTGGCTATCAGATTCTCTCTTCACCATACTAGGAGGCATATCAACCCTCGTGAGAGCAAGGGTGCTGGAAACCAGAGCACGTGGCAATCCCCATCGAAGAGGAAGAGCAAAAAGTAGGTCTCCCGACAAGGCTTCCTGAGGAGGAAAATCCTGTGTGCTTACTTCTCTGTACTGATCTGTAGACCACGCATCTACTTACGCATTATAGGGCAAAAGACAATGGAAAGAAAAGCATAAAGAATATGGTTTCTTGTTAAGCCTAATTCCAAGATAACAGCAAATAGTGGCCTTAGGAAGAAGTTTCAGACAGGGAGGCCGTATACAGAAGTAGTAGGATAAAGGGCTGGAGCACTTGGGTTGGTTTAGGCCCCGAGTTCTCAAAACAGTAAATGGACCCATATTCAAACATCAGTAGACAACAGAAACATTCTATGGTCTGAAATGTCCCCTAAAAATTCATACGTTGAAATCCTAACCCTCAAAGATGATGATATTAGGAGGTGGGGACTTCGGGAGGTGCTTGGGTCACGATGGGAGAGCCTTCATGAATGGGATTAGTGCCTTATACAATAGACCCCCCAGAGCTCCCTAGCCCCTTTCACTATGTGAGCACGTGGTGAGCAGACCCCTGCTCTGAACCAGGAAGAGGGCCCTCACCAGAAAGCGACCATACTGGTGCCTTCATCTTGGACTCTCTTGTCTTCAGTATTGTGACAAATAAATGTCTGTTGTTTATAAACCATCCAGTCTCTGGTATTTTGTTATAGCGGCCCAAAGGACTAAGACACATTCCAAAGTTGAAATAAATTATTTGGGGCATAACCATCATTTCTGACTATCCAAATATCTGTTTCCCTATCAGATTGATGAGCTAGTGTCTTTATTTCCTAATATATATGGGCAGAACATTTTTTTTTAAAGTCAGTCAGGCTGCCTATCTATCCATCCATCCATGTCTTTCTTCCTCCTCTCCCCTCCTGAAGAATTGAGTCCCAACAAGTAGGCAGTGGCACGATTTCAGAACCCAACTGAGGAGAAGGATGTAGGGGAGGTGGTGGCAGCAATGGCCTGGTTCAGGCTACTGGGATACAAGCAGGGAGAAGACGGGCCTGGCTCATCTCATTATGCCAGAGAGTGCCCCAAGAATGAGGAGGACATTTTGAAGGGGCTCCGTTGGGGCGCCTGGGTGGTTCAGTTGGTTAAGCATCTGCCTTTGGCTCAGGTCATGATCCCAGGGTCCTGGGATTGAGCCCCACATCAGGCTCCTTGCTCCTCGGGAAGTCTGCTTCTCCCTCTGCCTGCCACTCCCCTTGCTTGCGCTCTCTCTCTCTCCCTCTGTCAAATAAATACATACATACATACATACATCAACAAATAAATAAAATCTTTGGGGAAAAAAATAAAAATGAAGGGGCTCCTCTGGGGCACTTTAAACATCAAAAATAATGATAATAACAGACTACAATCCATTAAAAATATCCATAAATGAAAAATAATTTTTAAAATCCATGCACCCATGCTGATATAAATAAAAGAATGAATAAATAAAAAAGAAAAGAAGGAAGCCTTTCCTTGCAGTGGAATGTCGACTGATGAATGTAGAAGGAACGAAGGAATTAGAAAAATCACCATTTGGCAACTATCAGAGTAATAATTAATTCCGCCAAGAAGCATAGATAGATGCTAAAACTAGTGGGTGGGAGATTGATAAGAAACAGGATATTACATAGTCTGAAACCACCATCTCCCACATACTGATCATAAAGAGAGAGTGAGTAATTTTACAGTAGGGAAATCTGGTAGACATGACTTTAAGTAAGCAATCACGGTTAACTGTCTCCAGTAATGTAACAAATAGGAACTGTGCACTCCCCTTTAGTGTGCAATGAAAAGAACACGTAGCTTCTGTGATATTCCTAACAAAAATACATCACCTCAATCTAATTTCAGGGACATATATCAGACAAACCCAGACTGAGGGATATTTGACAAAATAACTGGTCTGTAATCTTCAAAAGTATCTAGATACTGAAAAGTTAAGGAAAGACTGAGGAACTATACCAGATTGAAGGAGACTAAACGGACAGGACAGCATGCAATTCTGAACAGGATCCTTTTGCTATGAAGTACGTGATCTGAACAAAATATAAATAGGGGTCCATGGCTGTGATGGTAAATTTCTTGATTTTGATGACTGATGTAGGAGATATCCCTGCTTTTGGAAGTGATGACACATCATATTGCTAATTTACTCTCAAACGGTAAAACAAAAAGCTCTGTTTTACAACTTTTCTGTAAGTTCAAAATTATTTCAAAAGAAACAAAATAAATAAGGAGAATAATTAGGATGGCTAGAATACATAGATAGGATATAAAGACAGGCAAGAGACAGAGATATAGGTCGAGGTGGAGACAGGGATCTCAGTGGCTCCATGAACCCACCAGCCGAAACAGAAGTAATCCTTTACCTTTTTACCTTTTTCCATTTTCACTCGTAAATGACTACACAGACAAGTGGTATGCACAGTCACCCAGGGATGTTTCAGACGCAACAAACCCTAACACAGTTCAGACCGTTGAGCAACCTCTTTCCAAGAAGGAGGGGCAGAAACTAACTGAAGAATAGAATCAGGTGATACAATAATGTGTAACCAGGCTGATCTTGTTTATTTTTTTATATGGCACTCTTCCTTAAAAGATTTTAAGCATCTTTCTTCTACTTTCCACGGAAAGTGTGACAACTGCGTGAAAGAGGATAATGTCTTTACAACAACTTTCTGAAGAAGGAATACTTTTGCTTATTTATTGGGTAAAGAAAATAATGAAAAAGAGAGGCCAAGTTCCCCGAATCACGAAATGCCGAAGTGGTAGAGCCAGTATTCGAACTAACCTCTGTCTGGGTTTAAGACCCATGTTCTTTCTACCATAATTATAAGAGGAAACCGTTTACTCTGAATTCTCTCCATGAACAATATCCACCTTCAGAATGGCATATCGTCATAAGCAAACTGGATCCATTCATCATCCTAAATTTCTTCTTTACTTTGCCTCCTTTTTGTGAATGTGCTGAATTAGAGTAGACGGAGCACAGCGTCTATTTCTGGTTTCACTTCGCTTCACCGGAAGTATACTGACCATGTACTTTTATGACGTTGTGCCAAACAAACCAAATGCCACAGGGACAAGGTGCCTGTTGAAGCAGTTTTGTTGTTGGTTTTTAACTACGCGGTTGGTAGAATTATTTCTGGCTCTTACGTTTCATTTCCATTTTCTCTTAAGGCCTTGGAACCAGTTTTACATCTCTCTAATGAAAGCACATCACTTTACCTCTATAGTTTCCAACAGTTCATTTCTTAAAATAAACCTCCTGGTAGCTAAGCCACGGAAGCGACCTTTGAGCTAAACCTGACTGCTGACCTCCACCCCTGCTCGTGAGACCATTTTATAAGCAAGATGGGGAACACGGCGTCCTTGTTGCCCATTCTTTCCTCCCAGCCGCAAAGCTTAACAAACGCCCACAGAAACACACCCTACAGCATCTGCCTTTTTAAGAATAAAATTTCTATTCTACAGAAGACAGGACTCTGAAGTTCTCATACTCAATTCTACAGCCATTACAGAGATCTTGAATTCTTTTTATTTTGACAAAGGAAATATGTATTTTAGTAACCCCAGCCGTGGCTTACCGACCTCTTAGAGCACGTTACAACTATCTGTAGTTGATCTGACCTAGTTTCACTTTACAAATGAGATAAGACAGAACAACCATCCTGTCTCTTATGAGGATTAAACGAGATCCTGGATGGTATTTTCCTAAAAATCAGCAAAACCACCATCTCAAAAGTAGATCTCATTTCTAGATCAGACTTGGCCAGTGCATATGAGTGTCCACACAAGAGATTATGTACCAGACACTCTGCTATTGGTGCTGATGTAGACACAGGAGGTCAATAATGTGGATTAACTAGGATTAAAGTATTATTTTCTGATTACATTTGTGGTTCAAATTTCTGTATACTTAAAAATATTCTTAAGATTAAGCAACAAAACAAAACAAAACCAAAAACAGAAACAAAAAAACCCACCAAGAAACCTTACAACTTAAAATGAGTAAAAAAAGTAATAAGACAAATTTACAAGTTTAAGAAATGAGAACTGCTTAACTAAGAAAAAAATTTTTTTATTGTATACGCAATAACATGTATATATGGGACCTAGACACATTTTCTTACCTCTGAGGAGGTGATACAAAAGTGACACACTCATATCTCACATGTACATATGTGTAAAGCATTCAGACAAATAAATTTGTGTATATGGAGACACAGAATCATGAGAAATATCCAGAACAGAAAAGTATAGGAGAATACAGGGAGAAAAATTAGAGAAACTGAAAGATTTTCATTTTTTCCCTTACTTATGCTGAAGTTTTTTTTTCTGATAGTATTAAAAAATTTTTTCCCAAATTACTATATTCCTAAAAAGAAACAGAGAAGCAAAATACAGAACAAATAAGAAAAGGGAAGTTTAAAAAATCAGAGAGGGTGCCTAGTGGCTCAGTCGGTTAAGCATCAGCTTAGGTCATGATCTCAGGGTGGTGAGATGCAGCCCCATGCTGAGCTCCGTGCTCAGACAGGAATCCGCTTGAGATTCTCTCCCTCTCCTTCTGCCCTTCCCCCCATTCGTACTTCTTTCTCTAATAAATAAATAAATCTTTTTTTTTTTAAGTAAGAGAATGAAAAAAAGTAAATTTATAGTAACACAAACAGTAAATGATGTGGTTTTCATTACAGGAATAATTTACCTAATGTAATGACAGATGTTTTCACATTTAAAAATTTGATTAATTTTATGTTTAACTGTGTGAGTTAGTTCTTCATTCAAAATATAAGGCTAGAGAAAACGGTTTGGATTTGGCAGAGAGAGCAATGCATGAAAAAATGGAGTTATGCAAATGATCAATTCTACAATTCTATTTTTAAAACCGTTCTCAAGGTTACTTTTTTCTATTTACCCTGATACCAATTTCTCCCTCTCTGAATTTAGAAACTAAATGGTCACAAACCCCAAGGCATAAATGGTACCAAACCCAAACAAAAAACTGTTAGCATTAATAAGCGCTCGGTCAGGAGGATAAATACAAAATAAATATATAAAACTCCACAGCTTTTGAATAACTAGTTATAAAATATAATGAAATTATCCAATTCCCAATAGCCACAAAATATTAAATATGTGGAAATAAAATTTTTTTGAAAACCAGATCCTAGATGAATAAACCTATAAAACTTTACCGAGGAGCATTTAATGAAAATACTTGAATAAATGGAGAATCATCCTTGGGTAGGATTATATACATATGTCAATTCTTGCCACACAAATTTATAGAAATACCAGTAAGGTAATTCCAGTGAAATCCTCATTTTTTCCCCTGAAGTTGGCAATGTATTTTAAAGCTATACTAGTAAAAATTTAAAACACAAGTATAATCAGGTAATTTTTAAAAAAGAATTAGGGAGAGAATTTGTGCCCTATATACTATTACATTTTCAAAAATCTAAATTAATTGAAACAATAATGAACTGGAAAGATCAGTGACACATAACACTCAGAAATGGATCCTAGGATATTAAAGACTTTTTTTAGTACATTCAGTTCACATCGACATTTTACTGAATACCTATGTGTCAGGTAATGTGTTAACAGAAAAGTAAACTGGTGTAATCTTTCCAGAAAGCAATCTGGCAATATGTATTAAGAACTTTTAAAGAGTTTATATCCTCTTAGTCAGTAAATGCACTTCTAGAATATATTCTAAGGAGGTGCTCAGATATTAGTTTAAGTATTTATACAGAGTTGTTCATTATAGGGTTATTTATCAGAGTAAAAACCTGGCAAAAACAAAAGAATTAATGGATTAACTATGGTATATCTGTACCATGGAATAGTATATACCCATTAACATTATGTTTGAAAACATATTCATGTGTGTTCACAGAACATTATACAGCAAAGAATAATCAACTACACCTGCATATAATGTGGGTGAATCTCACAATCATTTTAGTGAAAGAGCAAGACACAAAATATACACAATGTAGGACTGCATTTCCATGCATTTTATACGCATAAAACAATCTATGCTTCAAGAAGTCAGGATACATTTGGGGAGTTGGATAAAATGATGGAAAGCGGTGGTGGGATGGGGGAGATTCTAGGATTGTGTAATTTCTATTTCTTGATCTAGATGGTAATGACATATGAAAAATCACTGGGGTTAAAATTTGTATGTTTCTGTATGTATGCTATTCGTCATCAATGAAAAGGGTTTCAAAAATAATGACATGAAAAAATGACCATAATATTAAAGTAGGAAGAAAAATCACAATACAAAACTGTGCAGGAAATATAGTCTCGGTTTTGTGAATTAAAGAATAGCACAGAAAAATTGCTAGAAGGAAATCGGCAGTTGGGAGTATAAGCCAGGAGTTGGGGAGGCTTAGAGGAGCTGGCGGAAAACAGGAAAAGACCCCAATGGTATCGTTTGTTAGGAAAGCTTCGTTTGGAGAAGAGATGGTGATGGCCAGAAGGTGTGTGGAGTAAAGGGGGAACCTGTTTAAATTCTGATGGAAAAGAGTCACTAGACAGGGAAAGGTACAGGAAATAAACCAAAAAAGAGCCAATAATGCCTCTTAGCAGGCTGGTGAGTATGTACAAAGAAGCAAACTCAAAAAAGGGGTAGAAAGGGTTTGACAACTATATGCACACAAAACAGTTCCTTTTTCAGAGAGCTTTGCAAATTAACATGTCAAGAAACTTGTCAATTTTCCACTCCAGGTATATCCACTTGTATTCATGAAGCCTTCAGATGATCACATTATCTGGATCAGGAAATTGTTACCAGAGTTTTAGCCAGATGATAATCTATCTCTCACTTCAAAATACTTCAGGCCAAAATAAAGACCAGGTCAAGCACAGTGACAGCAGTTTCGGCAGCAAGTAGCATTTCTACCGCATGTTAGCTGTGTGATTTGTGGCAAGGTGTTCAACCTCGCTGTGTCTGAGTGGCCTCATCGGAAAAATGACGAAGACAATAACAGGTTGGTAAGACGCTTAAATGAGATTATCCACTTAAAATGCCCGACACGGGGCACAGAAGAAACCCTCAATAATTATAAATTGCTATCATCACTTATTAGTACTTTTTTTTTAATCTGGGGGCAGACTTTGTAAGATGTTTTCAGATCTAGAAATAGCAAAACAAAAGCGAAGAACATAATAGGTAATGAAGAAGACTATAAATAATTTCAGCAAAACTATGCTTTCTCTCAACTTTTTATTTTAAAACATGTTAAATCTATAGAAAATTTGACTCTTTGCCCGCAGGGTGGCATTCTGCCCAAGCCCCAAGGCCCTGGGGCCTCAGTCAAGTTTCCCTTTCAGTGACTGGGGGAAAAAAAAAAAAAACAAGAAAAACGTGAAAGAATAGTACAATGTATATCCTAGATTGTTCCCCTTCACCTATATTAAGCAATTGTTAAATTCTGCCATATTTACTTTTTTTTTTTTTTTGTCTCTCTCTCCTACAAACCCATATACATAACCAGCGCTGGAGCAGCCAAGACTCCAGTGGTTGGCCTATTATGCAGAAGGGTACACACCACCTACGTGTCTTGTGTAGTCAGCCTTTCTCAGAGAATCTGATTTAACACATAAGAACTAACGTAATAGTAAAGCTGCATCTGGTAGATGCAATGCAGGCTAACACACTGATAGCGGGGAAGAAGATATTTTGGGCAATGCTCCTTTGGGGAAAAAAAAAGGGCTTAGAACTCTAGTCTTAGGTCTGTGAATGAGGAGAAAGCAAAGGCTTTCATAAAAGGTAAGGAAGCCTGACAGAGCTGGATCAGGGTAAGGGTGAGACATGTCACTGAATGAAGTCACTGGCAAAGGACTCTGAGAAACATCCGTGTGTGTGCATGGGCATTTTGCCCTCAGCTAAACAGAAGAACATTGACACAGTGGGTCTCCACTCTCTTTTTGGCATCCAAGTTATCATACACATCTGGTAGTGAAGCAGAAAATACAAAGGACACTAAACACGTATTCTCCAATAATTACACATCTCGAAACGTATTCGACATGTATCAGGTTGAACCATGTAAAATTTTTTCTAGATTAAAAAAGTCAGTATGGGCAATTTTATGTATTCACATATATTTGTTCAAGTAGGAAATGACATACATATAAGGATATTCCCTGGTGTACTGTTTACAAAAGTGGAAGTCTGGAAATAACCTAGTATATATGTGTTATGTATGCATGTGTATGCGTGTGTGTGTGTGTATATGTATATATATGAATATTATGCAACTGTCTCTCTCTAAATGTATGTATGGAAGATACATATTTAAATACATAAAGGAATATTAAGCAACTATCAAAAAGAATTTAGAGGCTGTGTACCACCTTGGAAATTTAAGATACACTGTTAAATGAAATATGTAAAATATTCAATATAGTAAACTATCTTTTGGATAATATCAGGGAGGAGAGGGACACCTGGGTGGCTCAGTCGGTTAAGCATCTGCCTTCGGCTCTGGTCATGATCCCAGGGTCCTAGGATCAAGTCCTGCATCAGGCTCCTTGCTGAGCAGGGGGTCTGCTTCTCCCTCTGCCTGCTGCCCCCCAGCTTGTGCTCTCTCTCTCTCTCCCTCTCTCTCACAAATAAATAAAATCTTTAAAAAAAAATAAAGCAGGGAGGAGAGTAAAAAATATATTTGCATTTGCTTACATATACATGAAGAAATTCTGGAAGAATACACAAGAAATTAATAGTTGTTTACTTTTGGGGAAGTGTGAACTGTGTAGTGGAAGACAGATTTGGGAGAAGACTTTTCATTGCCTCCCTCATTATGTATTTTGAACCATTTGTATTTACTACCTAGTCAGAAAAACTTAAGGAAAAATCGCAGAGAAAAAAATTAAGGTATTTGATGTTCAGATGGGGAACCAGAAATTGGAAAATGGGGAGGAGTAGGGGACCCCTTTTTCAGCCGGTCCCCTGAGTCGAGCTGGATAGGTACCAGACCAGCCTAAATAACCACGGAATCAGCCTGAGACGCAGGATGATGCATCTGGATCTCTACAAATGAACACCTCCAGCGCTGAGTATTGAGGTACGAAGAGGGGAGCTGTAAACCGTACATGGATATCGGAAGATAAACGGAAGGGGGAGGGAGCCGCCGCGTTTGGGCGCCGGGAAGCGGCAGCCACCTGCACGGGGGAGCGGGCGGACTCACAGAGGGCACCCGCGAGAGAGCGGACTGAGACCGGTGAGCCGTGAACGCGCGCCACCAGGCATCTCCCGGAACACCGGAATCCCGGTGTGCTCACGGGATCCAGACTGAGACCAGGAGCTCCTGGAGCGCGCACAGGGCGGCTGGCGGCTGGCGGGCCACCTGCACGGGGGAGCGGGCGGACTCGTGGTCGGCACCCGCGAAACAGCAGACTGAGACCCTGAACCGGGTGCGCGCGCCACCAGGCTTCTCACGAAACTCCGGAATCGAGGTGTGCTCACCGGGCATAGACTGAGACCGGGAGACCCGGGAGCGCACGGGGCGGCCGGTGGCTGGCGGCATTAGAAACACAAAGGACAGAGACGGGGCGGCCGGTGGCTGGCGGCATTAGAAACACAAAGGACAGAGACGCGCCGGCCCTGGAAGTGAGGGCAGGGACGCCGGGTGTGGGGCGCACATCCCGGGACGCTGCAGGGTTGAGCAGCACCAACAGTAACAGAGTTAAAGTGGCCAGAACATCAGTGGAGAACGGGCCGCAATCCCTCTGTTCTGCGACAATGCAGCCTCTGCTGCTCTGACCCTCAGAAGAGGCATAGCCGGCCGCCAGGGAAAGCCGCCAGAGAACAAAAGCCTGGAAATACCGGCTCAGAGAGTGCCCATCCCCATCCTCCCTCGCAGGGGACACGGAGACTCTAACCAAACAGGGTTGCCTGAGTATCGACGCGGCAGGCCCCTCCCCCAGAACACAGAAGGCAGGCTGAAAAATCAAGAAGCCCACAACCCAGGCGCCTGGGTGGCGCAATCATTGAGCTCCTGTCTCCGGCTTAGGGCGTGATCCCAGCGTTCCGGAAAGGAGTCCCTCATCGGGCTCCTCCGCTGGGAGCCTGCTTCTTCCTCTCCCACTCCCCTGCTTCTGTTTCGTTCTTGCTGACTGTATGTCTCCCTCTCTCAGATAAGTAAATAAATAAAATCTTTAAAGAAGAAGCCCACATCTCTAAGATCCCTATAAAACAAGGGGCATGGCCTGGGACCCAGTCAATAATTTTGGGCTCTGGAAACCCCGCAACCTCTCTTCATCAGAATGACAAGAAGGAGAAGCCCCCCCCAGCAAAGAAAAGACAGTGAGTCAGTGGCCTCTGCCACAGAAGTAACGGATATGGATGTAACCAAATTATCAGAAATGGAATTCAGAGTAACAATGGTCAAGATAATGAGTAGACTTGAAAAAAGTATTCAGGAAAATATTACTGAGAATATAGAATCCCTTAGGGCGGAAATGAGAGCGAATCTGACAGAAATTAAAAATTCTATGAGCCAAATGCAGGCAAAACTAGAGGCTCTGACGGCCAGGGTCACGGAAGCAGAGGAAAGGGTTAGTGAATTGGAGGATGGGTTAATAGAGGAAAAAATAAAAATAGAAGATGGTCTTAAAAAAATCCACGCCCACGAATGTTGGCTACGGGAGATTACTGACTCAACGAAACGATCCAATGTTAGAATCATCGGCATCCCCGAGGGGGTGGAGAAAAACAGAGGCCTAGAAGAGATATTTGAACAAATTGTAACTGAAAACTTCCCTAATCTAGCAAGGAAAACAAAAATTCGTGTCCAAGAGGCAGAGAGGACCCCTCCCAAGCTCAACCATGACAGACCTACACCACGTCACGTCATAGTACAATTCGCAAATATGAGATCCAAGGATACAGTATTGAAAGCGGCCAGGGCAAAGAAGTTTCTCACGTACCAAGGCAAAGGCATCAGAATTACGTCAGACCTGTCTACACAGACCTGGAATGAGAGAAAGGGTTGGGGGAGCATTTTTAAAGCTCTTTCAGAGAAAAACATGCAGCCAAGGATCCTTTATCCAGCAAGGCTGTCATTCAGAATTGATGGAGAAATAAAGATATTTCAGAATCGACAGTCACTAGCCAATTTCGTAACCACGAAACCAGCCCTACAGGAGGTATTACGGGGGGTTCTATAAAAGTAAAAAGGCCCCAAGAGTGATACAAAACAGAAAGTCACAGCCAATACAAAGACTTTACTGACAACATGGCAGAATTAAAAGCATATCTCTCAGTACTCAGCCTGAACATTAATGGTTTAAATTCTTGCTTTAAACGCCACAGGGTTGCAGATTGGATAAAAAGACATGACCCATCCATTTGCTGTCTACAAGAGACTCATTTCGAACCCAAAGATGCATTCAGACTGAGAGTAAGGGGATGGAGTACCATCTTTCACGCAAATGGACCTCAAAAGAAAGCTGGGGTAGCAATTCTCATATCAGATAAATTGGATTTTAAACTACAGACTATAGTTAGAGATGCAGAAGGGCACTATATTATTCTTAAAGGAAGTATTCAACAAGTGGATATGACAATTATAAATATATATGCCCCCAACAGGGGAGCAGCAAGATACACAAGCCAACTCTTAACCAGAATAAAGAGACATATAGATAAAAATACATTAATAGTAGGGGACCTCAACACTCCACTCTCAGAAATAGACAGAACACCCTGGCAAAAACTAAGCAAAGAATCAAAGGCTTTGAATGCCATACTCGACGAGTTGGACCTCTTAGATATATATAGAACACTACACCCCAGAACCAAAGAATACTCATTCTATTCTAATGCCCATGGAACATTTTCAAGAATAGACCATGTTCTGGGACACAAAACAGGTCTCAGCCGATACCAAAAGATTGAAATTATCCCCTGCATATTCTCAGACCACAACGCTCTGAAATTGGAACTCAACCACAAGGAAAAATTTGGAAGAAACTCAAACACTTGGAGACTAAGAACCATCCTGCTCAGGAATGACTCGATAAACCAGGAAATCAAAAATCAAATTAAACAATTTATGGAGACCAATGAGAATGAAAATACAACAGTCCAAAACCTATGGGATACTGCAAAGGCAGTCCTAAGGGGGAAATACATAGCCATCCAAGCCTCACTCAAAAGAATAGAAAAATCTAAAATGCAGTTTTTATATTCTCACCTCAAGAAGCTGGAACAGCAACAGAGGGACAGGCCTAATCCACGCACAAGGAAGCAGTTGACCAAAATTAAAGCTGAAATCAATCAAGCAGAAACCAGAAGTACAGTAGAGCAGATCAACAGGACTAGAAGCTGGTTCTTGGAGAGAATCAATAAAATTGACCGACCACTGGCAAGACTTATCCAAAAGAAAAGAGAAAGGACCCAGATTATTAAAATTATGAATGAAAAAGGAGAGGTCACGACGAACACCATTGAAATTGGAAGGATTATTAGAAATTTTTATCAACAGCTATATGCCAATAAACTAAGCAATCTGGAAGAGATGGAATCCTTCCTGGAAACCTATAAACTACCAAGATTGAAAAAGGAAGAAATTGGTTTCTTAAACAGGCCAATTAATTATGAAGAAATTGAGTCAGTGATAAACAACCTTCCAAATAACAAAACTCCAGGCCCGGACGGTTTTCCTGGGGAATTCTACCAAACATTCAAAGAAGAAATAATACCTATTCTCCTAAAGCTATTTCAAAAAATAGAAACAGAAGGAAAGCTACCAAACTCATTCTATGAGGCCAATATTACCTTGATCCCCAAACCAGGCAAAGACCCCCTCAAAAAGGAGAATTACAGACCGATTTCCCTAATGAATATGGACGCCAAAATCCTCAACAAGATACTTGCTAATAGAATCCAACAGTTCATTAAAAGGATTATCCACCACGAACAAGTGGGATTCATACCTGGGATGCAAGCGTGGTTCAATATTCGCAAATCAATCAGCGTGATACATCATATCAACAAGAAAAGACTCAAGAACCATATGATCCTCTCAATCGATGCCGAAAAAGCATTTGACAAAATACAGCATCCTTTCCTGATTAAAACCCTTCAGAGTGTAGGAATAGAAGGTACATTTCTCAATCTCATAAAAGCCATCTATGAAAAGCCTACTGCAAATATTATTCTCAATGGGGAAAAGCTGGAAGCCTTTCCCTTAAGATCAGGAACACGACAAGGATGCCCACTCTCGCCACTATTATTCAACATAGTACTAGAAGTCCTTGCAACAGCAATCAGACAACAAAAAGGGATCAAAGGTATTCAAATCGGCAAAGAAGAAGTCAAAATGTCTCTCTTCGCAGACGACATGATACTCTATATGGAAAACCCAAAAGAAGCCACTCCCAAACTATTAGAAGTTATAGAGCAATTCAGTAACGTGGCAGGATACAAAATCAATGCTCAGAAATCAGTTGCATTTCTGTACACGAATAACGAGAAATCAGGGAATCCATCCCATTTACAATAGCACCAAAAACCATACGTTACCTTGGAATTAACTTAACCAGAGACGTAAAGGACCTTTATTCTAGAAACTATAAATCACTCTTAAAAGACATTGAGGAAGACATAAAAAGATGGAAAGATATTCCATGCTCATGGATCGGAAGAATTAACATAGTTAAAATGTCCATGCTACCCAGAGCAATCTACACTTTCAATGCTATCCCGATCAAAATACCGAGAACGTTTTTCAAAGAACTGGAACAAATAGTCCTTAAATTTGTATGGAACCAGAAAAGACCCCGAATCTCCAAGGAACTGTTGAAAAGGAAAAACAAAGCTGGGGGCATCACAATGCCGGATTTCGAGCTGTACTACAAAGCTGTGATCACAAAGACAGCATGGTACTGGCATAAAAACAGACACATAGACCAATGGAACAGAATAGAGAGCCCAGAAATGGACCCTCAGCTCTTTGGGCAACTAATATTTGATAAAGCAGGAAAAAACATCCGGTGGGAAAAAGACAGTCTCTTCAATAAATGGTGCTGGGAAAATTGGACAGCTACATGCAAAAGAATGAAACTTGACCACTATCTCACACCATACACAAAAATAAACTCCAAATGGATGAAAGACCTCGATGTGAGACAGGAATCCATCAAAATTCTAGAGGAGAACATAGGCAGCAACCTCTACGACATCGGCCAAAGCAACCTTTTTCATGACACATCCCCAAAGGCAAGAGAAACAAAAGATAAAATGAATTTATGGGACTTCATCAAGATTAAAAGTTTCTGCACATCCAAGGAAACAGTCAGAAAAACTAAGAGGCAGCCCACGGAATGGGAGAATATATTTGCAAATGACACTACAGATAAAGGACTGGTATCCAAGATCTACAAAGAACTTCTCAAACTCAATACACGAGAAACAAATAAACAAATCAAAAAATGGGCAGAGGATATGAACAGACACTTTTCCAATGAAGACATACAAATGGCTAACAGACACATGAAAAAATGTTCAAAATCATTAGCCATCAAGGAAATTCAAATCAAAACCACACTGAGATACCACCTTACGCCAGTTAGAATGGCAAAAACAGACAGGGCAAGAAACAACAATTGTTGGAGAGGATGTGGAGAAAGGGGATCCCTCCTACATTGTTGGTGGGAATGCAAGTTGGTACAGCCACTCTGGAAAACCGTGTGGAGGTCCCTTAAAAAGTTAAAAATTGAGCTACCCTATGATCCAGCCATTGCACTACTGGGTGTTTACCCCAAAGATACAGACGTAGTGAAGAGAAGGGCCATATGCACCCCAATGTTCATAGCAGCAATGTCCACAATAGCTAAATCGTGGAAGGAGCCGAGATGCCCTGCAACAGATGACTGGATTAAGAAGTTGTGGTCCATATATACAATGGAATATTACTCAGCAATCAGAAAGAATGAGTTCTCAACATTTGCTACAACATGGACGGCACTGGAGGAGATAATGCTTAGTGAAATAAGTCAAGCAGAGAAAGACAACTATCATATGATTTCTCTCATCTATGGAACATAAGAACTAGAATGATCAGTAGGGGAAGAAAGGGATAAAGAAAGGGGGGGTAATCAGAAGGGGGAATGAAACATGAGAGACTATGGACTATGAGAAACAAACTGAGGGCTACAGAGGGGAGGGGGTGGGGGAATGGGATAGGCCGGTGATGGGTAGTAAGGAGGGCACGTATTGCATGGTGCACTGGGTGTTATACACAACTAATGAATCATCGAGCCTTACATCGAAAACCGGGGATGTACTGTATGGTGACTAACATAATATAATAAAAAATCATTATTAAAAAAAAAAAAAAAGAAATTGGAAAATGATTCTTGATATGTTTTCCATCTACAATAAGTTGTAATCATCTCAATGAAATCAGTTTCTAGTGTTTATGTGGTAAACATTATTATAGATTTAACATATAAAAACATTGATGGTATCCCATCAGAGAACACAAAAATATCTAACGGGCTTTTTTTTTTTTTTTTAAAAGAAACTTTTTGAGATAATTATAGATTAATTAGTTATATATTATACAGTTGCATAAATAGTATTGAAAATTCCCATGTAGCCTTCACCTCATTTTCCCCCATGGTTACCATCCCTAAGCCCTGGCAACCAACCACTAATCTGTTCTCCATCTCTATAACTTTGTCATTGGAGAATATTACATAAATGGAATCATATGGTCTGTAATCTTTTCAGATTGGCTTTTAATTATTTTTGCAACCTCAACCCCCATATTTCATTTTCCCATATGCTTTTTTTTTTTAAGTCAGGGTTATTGAGGGATAATTTACATGTTGTAATATTCATCCTTTTCAGTGTGTAGTTCTACGAATTTTTTATAGTTTTATTGTGGTATAATTAATGTATAACAGACTGCACATTTTCAAGTGTCAAATTTGATCAGTTTTGACATATGTATACATTTGTGAAAGCATCATCACAATCAACATAATGAATATATCCATCACTCCCCAAAATTTCCTCATGCTCCTTTGCAATCCATTCCTCCTACACCACGCTCCCATCCCCAAGCAACTACTCCGCTTTCCATCACTAGGTTTTCTAGATTTTTATATAAAGGGAATCCTACAGCATGTCCTTTCATTTCTCTTCAGTAAAAACCTAGGAGTGGAATGGCTGAGTCATACGGTAGGTCTATGTTTAACTTTTTAAAAACCTGTCACACGTCCAAAATGGCTGGACCATTTCACATTCCTACTAGCAATAATATACGCACGTTCCAGTTCCTCCACATCCTCCCAACATTTGGTATGGTCAGTAGTTGTGATTTTAGCTATTCCAGTGGTGGTAGTGGTAGCTCACTGTGGTTTTAATTTATATTTCCCTAATAACTAATGATGCTGGGCATTTTTTATGTGTTTATTTGCCATCCATATATTCCTCTTTGATGAAGTATCTGTTCACATCTCCCCCCCTGCCTTTTTTTTTTTTTTTAATGAGGTTGTTTGTTTCTTATTATGTAGTTTTCAAAGTTCTTTATATTCTGGATACAAGTCTTTTATCAGCTAAGTATTTCATAAATATTTTCTCCCAATCTGAATTTTTCATCTTCTTAACAATGCCTCTCTAAAAGCAGAATGTTTATTTTGATGAGGTCCAATTCATCAACTTTTTTCTTTTATGGATCATGCTTTTTGTGTTATCTCTAAAAAATCTTTGTCCAAGGTCACAAAGATTTTCCCCTATGTTGTTATCAGTTTTATAGATATAGATTTATATTTAGGTCTTCTACCCAATTTGAATGAATGTCTCTATATTGCGTGAGCTTTGTACAACATTCTAGGGAACATCTACCCTTAGGAGCCAAGGAAAAGAGAAGAGCAGTCAGTGAGGAGAACAAGGTATGCACTGACACAGAGAAGCCAGAGAGGGAGAGGTCTGTAATCAGGAGAGGTGAGGCCGTAGAAGTCCTCATGGAACTCTGCATGGAGACCAATGGAAGCAAACAGAGTAATGGTCACTGGATTTGACCATGAGATCACTGGTGGCTTCTGAGACACGAGTTTCAATAGGAAACACACAGAAACCAGATTGAAATGTATCAAAGGAAAGCATGGATGATGATGAAAGGAAGTACTCAAATCACTCTTAAAAATTTCATTAGTGAAAATGAAAACAACAACAACAACAAAAAACAAACCACATATGACACTGAACTCAGAGTCTTTTGACTATGGAGAAGATCAAGGTAAGGAGAGAAGAAAAGAACGAGAGGAAGATATGAGATAACTGGTGAAGCAAAGTTTGAGATGAGGTAGAACACAGTTCACCTTTTGCGAGAACGAGATAGAAAGTGAGAAGGAAATGGATAGAGAGAGGCACTTCCAGAGGGTGGCTGGGGAAGCTTAAGAGTTGCCCCTGCAAAGGAGGGGAGGAGTCTGTGTACTGAGACTAAGAAAGGAGGGGCTGGGCTGGGACTTGAGGATAAAAGGGTTTGGAATTGGTGTTGTGGGGGAAGTGGGGGTGGGGAGCAAACAGAGATAAATAATGGGATTCTCAAAGAGCTCGGAGAACACTCAAAGAAAGAATCAGTGCTTGTCAAATTTAATGTTTGCTGCATTCTCTTTCCTTGCTGCCAAGAATTCTTCCCCACTCCCACCCCTCCAAAAAAGGTAGAGAAGGGTCAACAGGTCGGTCCCATAACTACACTATTAGACTTTACTGCCCCACAACTGCCTCTCTCTCCCCCTCTTTCTTTCCTAAGACTCACAACCTGTTTGGTGTGTAGAACAGGTAATGCAGTTCCACCGGGTACATGAAGAAACAGAACCTGAGAGAATGACTTCCCCCAAAGCTTGGCTAGCTGGGACTTGAATCCAGATCTTTTGATTCTAATTCTAGTGACTAGAATTTCCAGTAATTTCTTCATTACCTCACACTGCTATCTTCAATGCTCTTTGTTGCCATTCTTACTCAAAAACTTGGCCTCAGTTTCTTAACTGCTGTTCTGCCTTTCCAATCCACCCCCCACTCCCCTTCATTCACCTTCCTGAACTCAACTTTGCCCAGGCTCTGCAGATACAGGAGTCTGAAGAAGAGTTTGGTGCATGTGAGGGCTCAATTTGCAAACCGAAAAACCAACTAGCAAGCTGCAGCCCTGGTTCGCCATTTAGAATAAACTCAGGCTTAAAAAAAAAAAAAAAAAGAAGAAAAATAGAATAAACTCAGGCTTGGTTCTCAGAGTCTCCTCAGGGCTTCTGGTGAGGAAAGATACAAGGAATCGGGAGAGAACGGGCCACCAGGGAGTGGGGAAGTGAGAGGTGAGAATCTTCTAGAAAACACCCAGTGTGGAGTCCTCCACCTATGATAACTCCCAGGATAGGGGCTTCGAGACTGGGCTGTAACTCCCTGCCCCTCTCCCTCCAGCTTTCTAGATTCCCCTAACTGAAATAAAAGCCAAGAGTCTTCCCTACAAAATCATCAGTATAGGATAAACTCTTAGAGCGAACCTGAAACCTTCTTTTTTGCCTAGGGTGAATATTTAATTTTTCAACGTGTTAGGCAATAAGTATAAAAACTTATAATCAGTGAATGTCTACTACAAGTGTTGGCTATTTTTGAGCACAATAGTATTTTTTTTTAAATCAGCTTCCTCTGACCTTGTAACAGTTATCTTCCTACTGTAGCCTATGATGCAAATTAAGGCATTTCTAGTCTTATTTCAAAGTCTGCTGCATAAAATAAATGTCTGCTTTTCAAAGCCAATTGACAGCCTAACGTCCCACATTTAACTACAACAAATCAACACTTCACCAGATTACTTCATTATTATTTGACTAATTCATTTAAAAATTTTTCAAGAAAAATGTGATTTTCATCTCTCATAGTTTCTGGTCATCAAAAACAGATAATTCTCCTACTGTTCAACTTGTAGCCAAAGTGAAGCTAAAAAGCAGCCTCAAAAAACCTTTTCTCTAGAAAAGAAATCACTAACTTTCATAATGCATTAAAGTCAACATAAATATAAGTGTGTAGTTCCTTATGTTAAACATTTTGAAAGCAGATCTCTCACAAGCTAACTCATCTTAAAACTCCTACTTTTTAGTTTGCATTTGTCACAAAAGCAAGTAATTTTCCTGCAGTAGTGTATCTTCTATTTCCTAGAGCTAAATGATCCTGTGAAATAGTAAAATCTTATAGACCAGAATTATAGTGGTATTTCTGCTTTCTACGCAGTAAAGAAAAACGAATAAATTTAAGGTGAACCCCCCCCTTTCCACCCCCCCCCCCAAAAAAGGCTTCTTCTGTTATATTTAATCCACTTTCACACAGTTTTTCTTAATTACACTACAGCTGTCTGGTAAGGCACAACTGACCACTTCCATCATGAAAACAAACTGTACCCCACCATCCAAAGTTCTCGATTAAAAAGCAAATGTTTTTGTGAGCCCAGAGAAAACGGGCGCAGCTGCTCCATTTCACGAGGCAGGCACCTCTACTCCATTCAGCTGTGAAGAATGGCAATGACTGTAAATTGTTCTTCCTGATCGGTTCCACAATAAAAACAAACCACACTACTTTCAATTTTTCAAAGCCAATTTTTTTAAGCCTCCAGTACACTGGAAACAAGAGTTGTGTTCTTCTGATTCATGGCCTTTGATTTCTGCATAAACGTCCCTGTATGCATGTAAAAACAGGTCCCTGCAGGATACTAGCAGACACTGTATATATTAACTTCCCAGATGTACTAGAAGATAGGAACGCCATCAGCCTACCTTTTAAAGCGAGATACTATTTAACAGCTTAAACTGTCTGTGACTAAAGGAGGGCTGTAAAGAGCACACCGTGTGTGCAGAGGCACTAGGTAGTTCACGAGACACTGTGGCCTGCTCCCAGAAAGGGCAACGAATGCGAGTGCACTTGTGTTTGAATGCTCTCCGTTAAAATCCCCACTGTGGAATTAAGCTCAAGGGACACATCTGCATTTGCAAGTGAAACACTCTGCAGTCGAATAAAAGCTAAAATTATTGACAGAATTTTGCTAAGAAACTTCTAAATGTTCCCAATTGACTCATGGCGCCCAAACAGTACCTAGGACTTGTACTTGAGGTCTCCAGAGCGTACTCCCAAACAAACACAATTTAAAGACGTTGGAGCATGCCTCCTCTATATTCATATCAATCTATAATTTACTTCTTTACAAACATGGAGCAATGTACTGATCTCTAAGGAACACTCGAAAACATACACAAAAATAGACAGCTGTTTCTTAAGGGAGAGATAGAAATAATTTATAAATAGAAGTTCAAAGACTTTTCTTTGCACACCTCCAGGGGGCCCTCTTGCACCGCTCCTGCAGCGCTGCCCACCACCTCCCCACCTCCCGTGGAGACCTAAGTGGGCCCCGGCTAATACGAGGCCAACCTAAGTGGTTAGTGGCTTTGGATGAATTCTTGGGTTGCTGTCAATTTCTACCCGCAACCCCAGGATTTTTTGTAGAAACATACGGATATCCTCTAATTTTGAACAGCTTTTCATTCTGACGCATGACTAGAGTGTTGCAACGGAATGTAAATGTGACAGAACATCACGGAGATAAAAACGAGAAGATGTTCAGATCTGAGAACCTCCACTTTGGTGGCAAAGCCATTGGTATGAAGGTACCAACGATTTCTAACACAAGACAGCCATCAGTATCACCTACATCGACAAAGTTGCTCTTGAAAGTAACATCCTGCGGCTGCCGCAGTGATCGTAACCCCTAAGCACACTAGCCACCCAACTTTCCCGAGTGTCTCCTTTCGACATTTTACTTTTCCAAACTATCTGATTTACAAATTCGTTCCTTCCAGAAACCCTAGCAATATGTGACTTCAGGCAAAGGAAGTTCTCATGAAGTGCTGACTCTGTTTTCGATGGGCTCTATCAATAGTAGCATGTATTAGATATTGATTGAGTCGGCACAATTTTGACATTTTGCTAGAAGCAGGAGATGCAATGATCCTGGTCTTCAAGGAGCTAAAAAAAAAATCTAACAAAAAATCACACACACATATGCCTCTATTTACCCTTCTTTCTCTCTGGCTATTTGTTCTCTTGTTCTCAGTCTCCTTCATAGGTTCCTCTTATTCCACCTCCCCTGTTATTCCCCAAGGTTATTCTCTTGTTACTCCATCTCTAAGGGATCTCGTCCAACACTAACTCAAGATACACCGACAGGTCTTTGACTACCAAAGTTGTTTCTAAAGAACAAACATTTTTCTTGAGCTACAGACCGTACTTCTCATACTTCCAACTCAATTTCTCCAACTGGATGCCCCAAGGGCAGTTTACCTAACACTTCCAAAAGGGAATAGTCTTCTCCGTTAAACTTGCTCTTCCTTCTATACACAGTCCCTCAATTCATGGGAGTCGTCAGGGATTTCTCCCTCTCCCTCAAATCTCATATCCGTTCAAAGTCCAGTCAATTCTACCTCCTCCAAACCTCTCCGACTTGTCTGGTCTTCCCCATGGTCACCACTGTAATTCAGCATCCTCCTAACTGAACTTTTCCTCAGATTTCTGCCTTCCTTGACTTCCTCCTCCATCTCACGGCCAGGCAATCTTTCTAAATACTCAGACCACCTTCCTGCTTAAATAAGGAGAAACATAGGATATCTTGAGGAAAAAGAAAAGAAAATTCAAAGAATGGAGTTTAAAGGGTAGGAGAGATTTGAGAATGTTTACAAGCTGAAAGGAAAGAGCCTGTAATAAGGAAGACATTAGAGAGCAGATGATCAACAGACGGTCCCAGAGCATGAGGGAAGCTCAAGAGCACTGGAGGAGGGGTCGGAACTGAAAATGGTGAACACACACTTCCCTCTGAGGCAGAAAGAAAGACTATAAGAATGGCTGGAGGTGAAGAGAAGTCTGGATGTGGAGGGGAGGCAAGCTAAGGGAGCATATGCCAGAGATTATCTATTTCCTCAGAAAAATGACAAGGGCAATTAGTCATTACTTCAAAATGAGGGGGGTCATTACAGCTGAGGTTCCTGAGAAAAGTTGTTCCAGTTTAGAATACTCACTATGGGGGCGCCTGGGTGGCACAGCGGTTAAGCGTCTGCCTTCGGCTCAGGGCGTGATCCCAGCGTTGTGGGATCGAGCCCCACATCAGGCTCCTCTGCTATGAGCCTGCTTCTTCCTCTCCCACTCCCCCTGCTGTGTTCCCTCTCTCGCTGGCTGTCTCTATCTCTGTCAAATAAATAAAAAATTAAAAAAAAAAAAAAAAGAATACTCACTATGGATAATAAAAAATGCATCTCATAGAAACGGGTTGGAGAAAAATTTTAAAAAAAAGAAAGTCATCCTGAGCACTGAGCTAAAGGTAGAAATCATAAATCTGTACCAGGGTCAGTGTGCACCATAAGAGGAATGCTGGTTGCAAAGGCGGTGGGCAGAAGGTGGGGGAAGAGTAGGATTATGGTGCTGATGGGTTTTAAGTCCCCAACAGCTCCCAATAGCCACCTTCATGCAGTTAGCTCTGTTTCCCCAAGGTCAGTGGCCATTTCTTTCCTCTTCTTCTCCTAGACCCTATGTTCTGATCATCATAAACATGCTGTACCATTTCTAGAACATTCTGTGCTGTCAGAACTCTGTCTTAGGACTGCTGCTTCCCCTATATACATGTGTTTCTCTCTACCCCCTCCACCTCCCTCTATTCTTTAAGGAAACAAAAAGGAACACTCCAAAAGAAATTTCATTGGCCAAGGTCAGCAGGCCACCAAGCCAATTAGCTGGGCACAGACTAAGCACTCTACAAGCATTTCAGTGATGAAAGCATCATACGATTTGCAGGGAAAACCATCCTGTGAGTAAGGCAGGTTTCCTAAGGTGTGTGAAGAGACGGGAATGATGACTATTCTCAAGTCCCCCAGCTGCTCACAGTATGTAATAAACTTGTTTTTTTTTTTTTTTTGGTTAAGATTTTATTTATTTATTTATTTATTTGACAGAGAGAGAGAGAGAGAGAGAGAAAGCACGCGCGCGCGCGCACACACAGGAAGGGGAGCGGCAGGCAGAGGGAGAGGGAGAAGCAGACTCCCTGCTGAGCAGGGAGCCCATAATATGAGGTTTGAACCCAGGACCCTGAGATCATGACCTGAGCCAAAGGTAGATGCTTAACCAACTGAGTCACCCAGGTGCCCCTGTAATAAACCTGTATATTATTCCCGAGGTCCTAATTTCCATGACTCAACTTAAAACTTAAAATATGACACTTAAAGTTCTCTCTGTCTTAAAAAACAGACAATGGAGGACACTTATTGCTCTCTACCCGGCGCCACAGAGAGGCCCAAGTCTTATCTAGCCGCTCATTCATTCATTCAGTAAACACTTACCGACGACCTAATATGTTATAGACACTGGGGAAAATACAAAGATGAATAAAAGGAGAAGGAGAAAAACATGAACAATTAAACACAATAAAGTAAGTGCTATAATACAGATACGCATTCACTCAACACACATCAAGCCCCTAACACGCGCCCGGCACCATGGTAGGTGCTGAGGATTTAGCCGTGTAGGAAACAAGAAAAAACAAACTAAAACTTATCCTCAAGGAGACTAATTCGTTAACAAATCAGCAAAGAAAACGAAGCACAGGAACTGAAGGCAGGAAGCCCTCCGGATTGGGAGGGGAGGGAGGCCCTGCCACAGACCCCGCGGGGCAGCTGACCTTGCAGGGGGAGCAGAAGGAACCAGCAGCAGGAGGTGAGGGTGGCCCTGGAGCCACACAGCGCAGCCGCCTCAGAGAACAGGGTGTGGAGTCGGAATGGCCCAAATACTTGCTCCAGCAGGAAACCCAAAGGGAGAAAAGGAACCCAAAATACTGCAGTGAGAAAAGAGGAAATCCCTCTCTGAACATGAGGCTGGCAAACTGTGCTCCTCTTTATGGGAAAGCAAAGACTGCTTTTCAGTTTTCATTGTTCTCCAGAGGCACAGAAAAATAAAATTTCATATGCAGTGAATCTGACGAACTTTTCATTTTAAACGTGATCAGTCTGCCAGGGTACTAGGTCTAAAAAACCCAAATATATTAATTAATAAAGAAGCCAGCAAACTCAATAAAGAACCAAAACAAATGAACTTCCAGGTGACTATCTGCTGGGCTTAGAATTTAAAAAAAAAAAAAAAAGCCTTTGTAAGCTAGGATAGCGATGAACATGGAAAAAAACCCTATGAAAAAACAAGTATGCTCAGAGTACAACGTATATGCTACACAAATCAATATTTACATATCCGAGAGAAAGCAGATCACCAGAACACAGAAGAGCAAGAAGGGTAATGAGAAGGCATCTAGTTCAGCATGAGAAGCCACAGAGCACCGAGGCCGACACAGGGGATCTCACCCGGGCCTTGCTTCCTGCTAGCTTTGTAACCTTGGGCAAGTTACTTAGTCTGAGCTTCTTCGTATGTAATACAGAGGGATAATAATAGTATCTACCTCAAAGCATTATTTTGAGGATTAGACTAGTAAATTTATGTAAAGCTCTTAAAACAGTACTTGGCACCTAAGTGAAATTGTTATTATGGGGGGAGCAGTAATTGTTATTATGAACTGAAGCCGAGTACCTTACTGTAGAATTCATATTAGCCACTGATGATCTCCTGGAAAATTGCTTATCCTCTTATGAAACTCTGGGAAAATGCTGCTTTATTAATGAAATAATTCTAGCTACTAATACCCTAGAGTTAGAACCTAAAATAAATGTGCTTAACAATGCAAACTGTTTAATCCTACTTTTTGGTTACCAGCTTAATTTCTTGGAATGTTCACTATTCACATAAATAGTAACAGTCATCTCTGAAGCAATACACTCATGCCATCGTTTTAAGGTAACAGGACTTGAAAAGACAGGACTTGAAATCGTTGCCTAGATTTCATTAGACCAGAGGTTCTGTGAATGCAAAGGAGGCAAGAATGCTTATAGAATTCACCAAAATATAAATTGCACCAGACTGTTAGGTTTGCACGAGGGCAGGGACTTTTGTCGTATTCATCAATTCACCAACATCGAGAGCTGTGCAGAACACGGCAAGATCACCGTATGCCTTAATAAGTGAACAATACAGGGGCGCCTGGGTGGCACAGTCCTTAAGCGTCTGCCTTTGGCTCAGGGCGTGATCCCGGCGTTACGGGATCGAGCCCCACATCAGGCTCCTCCGCTATGAGCCTGCTTCTTCCTCTCCCACTCCCCCTGTTTGTGTTCCCTCTCTTGCTGGCTGTCTCTCTCTGTCACATAAATAAATAAATAAATCTTAAAAAAAAAAAAAAGTGAATATAGTTTAAAATGATCTTAAATGATCAATTACACATGTGCAGGAAATGATATATATATACTTAAATGATAAAAAAGGAGTATTAGGTAAGTTTTAAAACAATCACACCTTTGAGCTTCAAATGAGTGCTGAGTTTATCCTTAACACTAACCAGCTCGCAATGTAAGAAAGGAAGAAAAAATAAGCCCCTCGGAGTTCTTCTAGATTGCCTAAAGAGGGCTGTATGTTTTAAACCAAAGTAGCACCTGCACCATTTAGAAGCAAAAATGCAACAAGAAGTGGTTATGAATCTATAAATTATAAGGCTTTGGGGGTTCTTTTATTATGTGAGTAACAACGAGTGTTTTCTAGACTTGCAGCTGGTGCACTATTTCTCAACCGCATGAGGACCTAGTTTATTCATGACAAAGTTTGAAACCTGAGGCAATATCAGTTTATTAATCAGATGAACTTTAATGCTGACCAGTAAGAGTTTTACTTCCTAATATAAATTGTTGGCCTGCAGATATAAGTACCAAATAGTAGGTCACTGGGTTTGCCTGTGATAAGCAATAACTTGTAGTAAAAAAGATTTTAAAAAATTGGTTGAGTTTAACGACATATGTACCCTAGGAGGAAAAACAACAAAAAAAAAGACAAGTAAATTTTGCTGCTTATTGGCAAGGTTGCTCTATTATCATTCGAGGCTGTGGCATAATCACAGTTTTATTAAAATGAAAAAATTGCTCCATTTGGGTTCTAACTGCGGATCGTTAACATAAAAGTCTATGCCAAGCAAGTGACCAGAAGGGTGATTCTGATTGAAACTATTATTTCATTATTAAAATAATCTGTGGCTGAGGAGAACTGTTCTACCATACACACACACACACACACACACACACATATATAACTTATATGTGTGTGTGTGTATATATATATACTTTTATGTGTATACATATACATATATACACGCACCATACTTTCTTGGCTACAAATTTGATAAGTATTCAGAAAAATACCCCAAAGATACTAAATAGGGGGATGATAATTATTTCTAAAATCTTGGGTAGGACATTTGATTTCTAAAACTTCAGACAGATATGTGTGCTTATTAAATGAGCCTGTAAGAACCCCAGCTCTCCCTCCGACTACCAGCCCTCTTCTCTCCAACTCTTTTTTTTTTTTTTTTTTTTTTTTTTTTTTAAAGATTTTATTTATTTATTCGACAGAGAGAGAGACAGCCAGCGAGAGAGGGAACACAAGCAGGGGCAGTGGGAGAGGAAGAAGCAGGCTCATAGCGGAGGAGCCTGATGTGGGGCTCGATCCCATAACGCCGGGATCACGCCCTGAGCCGAAGGCAGACGCTTAACCGCTGTGCCACCCAGGCGCCCCTCTTCTCTCCAACTCTTACACAAACTCACCATTCCCCAACTGAATCGAAAGTAAAATCACATCAACCTTCTTTTCAGTTCTACAAGCGCGCTGGGCTCTGCAGTACGCAGCCCCAATGTCACCCCCATCTTCCATCATCCTACAGTTCCTGCTTGCTCATCTATTAGGTTAAGTGCCCCTGAGTACACACCACCTCCTGACTTCCCACTTTATTAACTGTTTAATGATCTGTCTCCCCAGCTGATTGAAAGTCATGTGGCCTGTGATCTGACACCTCTTGCTTACCTAGTGTATCCCCACTCCCTGGCACAGAGCCTGGCATAGAGTCGGAAGCTCAATAAATGTTTATTGAACAAAGGAATGATTTCCCAGTCGCTCAACCAAAATTATTACCCATAATGAGAATGTGAATTTTTTTTTTTTTAAAGAATGTGAAATTTTTAAGGCCAAAGTCTACATAATCCTCAGCACAGGCCTAGTCGGAGCCTTTGACAGAGGCTCAGTCAAGGACTGATAGTTCAAGAAGAGAGAACAATTCAATGACCTAAGCAATTTTCGGTTTTTTAAAAAAGATTTTATTTATTTTTGGAGAGAGAGAGAGAGAGAGAGAGAAAGAGACAGTGAGGGGGAGGAGCAGAGGGAGAGGGACAAGCACACTCAGTGCTAAGCATGGAGCCGGATGTGGGGCTCAATCTCATGACCCCGAGATCATGACCTGAGCCAAAATCAAGAGATGGATGCTTAACTGACTGAGCCACCTAGCGCCCCAGCAATTTTCTATTTTAAAAGACAACTTCTAGGGCTTTACTATTAAGCCACAAATACTATTAAGTTTGCTTAATATAACTACTTTCCTTTTTCATCGGAGTTTAAATAAGGAAATATCAATACAGAAATTTAATCTAATTAGAAGTTTTTGTAAGTCACCAATAGTTTCTGAGACAATAGTATTATTTTATTGAATATTATTATTTATTATTATTAAACGCTGGAGTATTGTTGCAAGAAACAAAAGGAATATTTTGAGAGGAAGATCAAGACTAGAGTAAGAATTTGGCTACCAGAAAAGGGACAGAAAAAGTGGTGAGAGACAGGAGATAGGGTTAGAAGGAATTCAGCCTTTTGATCAGTGAGATGCTGTCCTCACCAGCATAAGTGAAAAGCTGTGGATTTCTTGGATTTGGGTTGGGAAGATTTAGGAACAGGGCCTTCAATAGTTGAAGTCTGAGACGCCAATACATCTGATTTGATGTGTCCTTAAAAAAATTAATGATAGTAAGAATTCGAGCAAAGATGGGTCACCAGTAGTAGACAGTGACAGGTGAAGACAAATATGATCAGTGCCGAGACAGAGTAGCAGGTATGTACAGGGAAGGAAGTGCTTTCAAAGGAAACAGAAAGCCAGTTGCAGAGATAGGAGGTTAAACCAGTCCAAGAAATTCTAGAAGCCAAGATCAAAAAGGGTGCTAAGAGAAAGGGCAGGGTAGCTGGCAAAGACATCTAAATGGTCCTAGAGTATAAACACTGAATCACAAATTGTAAACAATGAGGCAGAGTAATCCGACCAGTATAGACAACGGTAGAAATACTACCTCATGGTTAGAACATGCTGGTTTCTAATCAATTGTGGCACTGTTACTTAATGTTACTTCATGAATCCCAAACCTACTTCAAGTGATCCAGCTCTCATACCTGCCCTAAGATGCTCTTTTGTAATCTGCACAACTGGCCTAGATGCTGAGAATTGCCTATGAAAGTGTTCACACTACTCCCAGCTTCCATGGTCTCAATTTAAACTGAACAATTTTGTCTTTCAACAAGTTGCTTCTATCCATCATATAACTTCATACTGTTTTATTAAAGAGAAGACATTTTTTAAAAAAGATTTATTTATTTTAGAGAGACAGAGTGAGAGTACATACACATGGGGTGGGAGGCAGAGGGAGAGAGAGAATCTCATGCAGACTCCATACCCAGCATGAAGCCCGACACGGGGCTTGATCCCACAACCCTGAGATCATGACCTGAGCTGAAATCAAGAGTCAGATGCTTAACCACCTGAGCCACCCAGGCACTCCAAGACATTTTATTTTTAAAATCTTTTTTATTAAGTCTATTCTTCTCTACTCTAAATGCTGTAATTTCTGTTTTCCAAATTACTCAAAATATCCATGGCTACTGGTTTGGAAGTTCTTGGGTTGGTATAAGACAAATGTGTTCTTGATACTGTCAGCTTGTAAGAGATTTTGGCTTCCTTTCTTTTTACTGTAATGAGTTTGCAAGATGACTCCCCAAATGGCAATAGCTCTTCGTGCCTGCCATATCCCATTGCAACCTCATACCTACTTTGCTGTCTGATATCACCTTGGCACCCTTTCAGCATTACTAAGCATCTTCTCCCATTGAATATCTCTTTCAGATTACTTGCTCTTAGATGTATTATCTTACTATTTCCTGTGATACTTTTAAACCTTTTTGGTATCTTTGTGATACTTCTCTTATTTCGCTATTTGAGATACTTCCCAATTTCATATTACCTATAAAATTGGTTGACAGACTGCTCATTTCCGATTTTGGATTTTTAAGGACAATGCATTAGGTAATTATGCCCTCAGGAAGATGCATTTCATCTTAAGAATGAATTTCTTAAGTAAAAGTTGCAAGTCATCATGTTAAGTCCGTAAACCTGAATTATTTACTTATTACACAAATCGTACACTCTTAATTTTGTCACTAGCTGTAAACAAAAGTTAAAATGCGTTTTCAGTGGCATTTATTTTTGTATAATGTGTATATACTTGGTTCAATTTCACTCATTCATTTCTTTGGGATTGAGTTAATGTAGAAGAAATGATTTTTTTTTAAAAAGTAACAATTTGTTTAAATTTCAAATCTTAAATACATTTAAATTTTAGAAATTCAAATAAATGTCTTTAGTTCTCCATAACTAAAAATGTCATTGGTTTTACTTAAATAGAAGGCACCTCAATTAAACAGCAATGATCCACTCTGTATTTATATTCTACCTCATTGTATTTATGAGTTATATTTATTTTTTCCTACCGTACTTGTTTATAACTTTCTTTTTCCTGTACTCAAAACATATTTTAAAATAAAATTTGGCTAGGGAATTTCAGGATATTTATTTCCTAAATACTGGGCTCACATAAACCTAAAACTCCTGGTTTATATCCTTGTTTACTTAATATCACTCTAGTTTTCTCTAATTTCTTTGGGTAGTACCAACTTAAAAGCATTTAAAAAATCAAATCAAATTTAAAAGAATCAAATCAATGTTATCCAATGTATTTTTAGTTAAATTCTGCTAAATCTTAAATTTCATAGTTGGTTTTTGGCATAAGAATCTTTGAAGAAAACACATTCTAATCCAACACAGGTAAATTACGAGTTAAACGTGTGCGATTTAGAAAAGAAATATGGCTAAGTCCATGTATGGTGGCTCAGTCTTGGAGTGATGTTTACACAGGGAGTCCTGGCTCTGTCTGCACTATATTATGACCCTTGTCATCGCCTGCCCTGGAGCAGTTACATATGTGTCTACTTCTCCCATTAAGCCAGTCTCTCCTAAAGGGCAGAAGCAATCTGAAACCTTTGTATCTTCAGTGAAGCCTCCCACAGCACTTTGCACAAAGCAGCCACACAATAAATGTTTGCAAAGTTGTGTCAGAAGAGCAAAGTTCTTGGGTTTGCCTTGATATACAAGCCCCATGAAAAATGAAAGCAAAAGCAACCAAGGAGAATGGGTTGGGGGGCAGGAGGAGGTGGTGGTGGTAAGAATGTTAGCAAGTAACCTCAAATGAAAATACTTAAATGGGGGGGGGGGGCGCCTGAGTGGTTCAGTCGTTAAGCGTCTGGCTTCGGCTCAGGGCATGATCCCAGGGTCCTGGGATCGAGCCCGATCGATCCCAGGGTCTTGGGATCGAGCCCCATATCGGGCTCCTCCACTGGGAGCCTGCTTCTTCCTCTCCCACTCCCCCTGCTTGTTTTTCCTCTCTCTCTGTCTCTCTTTCTGTCAAATAAATAAATAAAATCTTAAAAAAAATACTTAAATGGAATCTTACTTAACTCATCACTAATCTACTTGTACAAAAGTCGAGATTTAAAAAAAAAAGAAAAGAAAAAGGAACATTTCATTCTTTCTGAATTAGAAGACGGAGAAGCTTCATTATTTTGTTTGAAAGTATTTTTTGAATTAGACACGCCTGTATGACACAGCCAATATAAATAATTTGTTCTCCTGGTGTTGCCACCACTGAACAATGATGAACAGATGAACAGTACAGGAATTCCCCCAATAAAGAGTGACCCATTGTGTAGAAAATAGATCCTAAAACAAGGGACTGTATTTAGTATAGGTTTCTACTTTCTGAATTCTGGCACACCCTTAGTCCCTAGCACCCATGAGTCAGTCTCCTGGTAAACCTGAAACTGTCTTTCAAAGGCAATGTCATTCAATTCAACAAACATTTATTGTGCACCCACTGTATGCAAAGGCATATGAATGAAAATCTGAGAAAAAAAGGGCCTACAAAGGGGATCGAGAAGCAATGATCAGGAAAGAAGGAAAAGATATGGATGTGGCGGGGGGGGGGGGGCGGGAGGGGGAGGAGGGTATGGAATCCAAGAGAGAAGAGAGACTGGTCACCATTCTCAGATGTCACAAAGAGTGGAAACATGAGACTTCAGAAGAAAAGAAAAAAAGTCTAACTGTGTAAGTGCAAAGTACTAGGATCAATGAATAACATGAGGAACTTCTTGAATTTTTCATGTTTAGAATAATTCTGTTTTGTGAATCTATCCCTAAGAATAAGTTCCAGTTCTACTAATGTTATTACCAACTTCCCTACCATCCAGAGTTGGAAGTTTCTTCTTTTTCCCTCTGATAACGAATGTAATTAGTTACCAAGACCTATCAGTCATACCCACATGATTATGGTCACAGACATGGAAGTACAGGTTGTGTACTGCACAAGAGTGCCACATCTGCAGGAAGGAGCATTCCCATTGTAGCTGTGTATGTTTAATTTCCAGTAGATGGCAGTCAAGTGTCTTATTCTAATTAGATACATATATTACAACAACTTTCTAACAAATGGAAGTAAGAGGTCTTAAAGACAGGGCATGTTTTTAATTCCCAGAATTCCCTGAGTGGGTTAGTGGTAGCCCTGCCCAAAAGGTTTCCCACCGATTTTCTTTTCTTCTTTCTTTTTTTTTTTTTTTTAAGATTTATTTATCTGAGAGACAGAGAATGGTGGTGGCGAGGTGGGGCGGAGAGAAGAGGAAGACAGAAACCCAAGCAGATATTGCGCTGAGCATAGAGCCCCTTGAAGGGCTTGATTTCATGACCCTGACATTATGACCTGAGCAAAAACCAAGAGCCGAACACTTAACTGATTAACTGACTGAGCCTCCCAGGCGCACCACTGCCACCTATTTTCTAGTCTTCATTCTGGGTCCAGCCACCACCAATCAGACTCATATGACATCTGCCGTAGCTTCCAACCTGATCCCCTCATTTCTTCACACTTGAGTCCATCCTAAAAATATCTGAGAAGTTTCCCAAAGACAAGTCCCACTAGTATAATTTCTCTTTCCAAAAAGCCTTCAGAGGCTCTATGTCATCTAGTCTCTTCAAACTCACACTCGAGGCCCTTCATACCATGTCCGTAATCTTCTTTTCTAGTCTAGTTAGTCACTACTCTCCAAGAGATATCCTGCTCCCAGTCACATCTGATTCAGTCTACCTTCCATGTATTCTGTCCTTCCCTACTTCGCCATCTTTGTTCATGCCAATTCCTCTGCGTGGAATTCTCTCTGAACTCAGTCTTCCTGCTACAAGCTCTACATGTAACATGCAGGAGTGTCTTTGGGGGAGAGGTTTTGGAGGACTAGATATCGTCTTCGGCAAGAAGCAAAACCAACCAAACAGAAGCAAAAAAAAAAACAAAAAAAAAATGAAGAAAGAAAGTATTCCCCTCCTTGGTGTTTGCTGCCATTTCTGTTAACTACTGGTGATAATAAACTACTCCAAACTTACGACTTAAAACAAGGACGATTTTTATTACACCTCACAAATCTGAGGGCCAGAAATTTGGACAGCGCCAAGCACTTCTGCGTAGCGCTGTGAGCGGGCTCTCTGGTACTGGGATTCAGCTAGCGGATGGGCTCTCTGGAGGCTCCCCACGCCTCCTGCTTGTCACAGACATTGGAGGTCTTGATTCTTGAAGGCCCAGCTTAAAGTCCCCTTCCTCCAAGAATCCTCTCCAGGCCCTTCAGTCAGGTTTAATCTCCCCCTGCTTCAGATTCTCTAGTACTTTTTTCTTCACTCTAGTACTTGGCCTATTCATAATCTTACATTAGGTTTTCATTTAGTTAAGAGGCAAAAGAGAGAAAGGCAAAGGGAACAGCAGAATGCTTTGACTGTATGAAATTTCACTCAAGGTGAAAGAGAACACAAAATACTCAATGTCATCGGAACTCGTGTGGAATCAAGTACAGGGACTGATCTACAAGTAGACAAGGGTTTTTTTACATAGGGATACAGTCATGTTTATCCTAAATTATTAGCATTTGTAATTACTCCAGATTCCAGGAAAGAAACAAAACTGGGTGGAAAATTTTACTGTCTTGTGTCATCATGCTTAATGATAATTTCTAATATTCCATTTATTTTTGTTCTCAAAAATGTTCAAAATAGAACTTTCCCTTGCTTTAAGTAAAATCCACATTCTAGAGAACGTACTGAAGAGACACACTAACAGGATGCAATCATATAATGAAAATCCAATAATTCAAATTATCCAGTTTAAATAACACAAAGAGTATAATTTTGAGCTAGAAAAGACGTAAAAGATGTAGTGCAATCTTATGATGATGATACAAACAATGAGGTCACAACATGTGACCAGACTAAAAAGAATTCATTTCCTGTATAAAAACAAACAAAACAAAACCGAAGCTACAAGTATCTATGAAGTAAAACACGTATAGAAACGTTGATGGCAGCATGGTCCGTGAGAGAGAGAGGGTGTAACTGTCTACCACCACGAGAAGGGGTAAATAACAATGGTATCTTCACGCAAGGAAATACCACAGTTCACGTGAATGAGTTACCAGCCACATGATGAAGCTGACAAATAGGCCACTGCAGAAAGAGAGCGATCTGCAGCAGAAGGCAAGAAAATGCGTAAGCACTTAGATAAACTTTTAAAATAAGCAAAACAAAACCATACACAGTCGAGGATTACACATCGTATGTGGTATAAGAAAATGGCAGGGGATGAGCGGCTACCTCTCTGGGGGGCGAAGGTGTACAGAGGCAGCTTCCGTGGCAGCCTTCATACCGTTCTGTTTCCGAAGCTAGTGGGAGGCACATGGATGCATGGTGTATTATGCTTTAGAACTTGAAAGCTTTATTATTTTATAATAATATTTCAAGGTAAAGAAAAGAGAGAGAGAAACACCCTGGTGCACTGGGTTGCTCAGTCGGTTAAGCGTCTGCCTTCAGCTCAGGTCATGGATCCCACGGTGGTGGGTGGTGGGATCGAGCCCCGTGTGGGGCTCCTTGCTCAGCAGGGAGTCTGCCTCTCCCTCTCCCTCTGTTGCTCCCCCCCCACAGTTGTGTTCTCTCTCTCTCCCTCTCTCTCTCAAATAAAGTCTTAAAAAAATTTTTAAAAAGAGATCCATAAAAACTTCTCTTCCGCTTTTATCTTTTGAAATACTCACTATCAAAATTCTGCACAGAGAAACAAATGTGCATTTGACACACAGAAGGGTTCAAACACATTGGGATAGGCTATGATGTGAGGGAAAGGAAGCAAAGAAGTCTCTGGTTCTCAAAATAAGGCAACAAAAACAAACAAAAAACCCAAGTAAGCAAACACTTTTTAAAAAATTATTTTAAATAAATCACACCCCCGCTCCTTCCCGGAGTTTTCGCATGTTGATTTTTAAGAGCGCCTCCCAACCCCGGATGGACCACAAGGAGACAGGATCGAGCACAACAGAGACCCTGCTGTGGCCTCAGCAGAACCAACAGCATAACTAAGATCCAATGAGCACGTTCTGCGCATCAGGCCCTGAGAGCCCGGAACTTGACGGGCTGAACCGGTGTGACGCCCCTACAGGGTGGGAATTACTATCTTGTTCATGTCGGAGAGACTGAAGGACTTGCCAAGGCCACACAGTGAGTGAGAGGGGGAGCCAGGAATCTAGCCAGACCCTGACACGTCATCGGTGTTACTCTGCCTTTCTGTCTATCCCAAATTATAATGATCAGATATCTGAAAATTAACTCATCTTAAAAAAAAAAAAAAAAGTTACTTCATTTACATCTGGCTCCAAAACAGGCTGAATGACTTGAAAGCAGCTTTGCTTTGGCAACCACAGCACCTCGCCCTCTGCAGCACAGCACGAAGAGCTAACAACCCCTCTCCCACCAACGCACCTGTACTACGTCCACACGGTTGTCACGGTTTCAAAACGAACACAAATGATAACAGAAGCAAGTCCAAGGGGAATTTTTCTTTTGTGGGAGAGGATTAGATGGAAACATTGTAAAAAATGAAAAAGGAGCCCCATCTGGAATAATTCTATTTTCTCACATCTTGGATACCTCGTAGTGTGCAACAGTGTCAAAAATAAAGGATCTAGAGTCCTGAGGTTGAGGAGTCTTAAGGTCTCAGAATCCAAGAAGACACCTTGACTACACAATATAATTGATCACTGCTGACAAAGAGATACACTGTCTAGATTTTCTTTTTTTTACTAACCACAGATATATTCACATCATTCATTTCTTTCTTTCTTTTTTTTTTAAAGAATTCTTTGTTTAAAGGTTTTATTTATTTATTTGACAGAGAGAGAGAGAGAGAGACATCCAGCAAGAGAGGGAACACAGGCAGGGGGAGTGGGAGAGGAAGAAACAGGCTCCCAGCGGAGGAGCCTGATGTGGGGCTCGATCCCAGAACGCCGGGATCACACCCTGAGCTGAAGGCAGATGCTTAACGACTGAGCTACCCAGGCGCCCCTCACATCATTCATTTCTTAAAACAAGTAGTAAATCCTCTCTCAGAGAAGGGCAAAGTCCTATTTATTTCAAACAAAAGACTTTAGGGGTGCCTGGATGGCACAGTCGTTAAGCATCTGCCTTTGGCTCAGGGCGTGATCCTGGCGTTCCGGAATCAGGCCCCACATCAGGCTCCTCCGCTGGGAGCCTGCTTCTTCCTCTCCCACTCCCCCTGCTTGTGTTCCCTCTCTCGCTGGCTGTCTCTGGCTGTCTCTCTCCGTCAAATAAAGAAATAAATAAATCTTTAAAAAAAAATAAAATAAAAATAAAAGACTTTAATGAATATTAGTTTGCCACAGAAGAGGTCAACGTGCAGGTGTTTGGTGAAACTGGTCATTTCTTCTGGGGTGAGCAGTTACCCCACACTGTGGCCGTACCCAGGAATCCTGGGAAGACTCTCAGCACCATCTAGACTAGTGGTCCCCAACTGTGGCTACACAGTAGGATCAACCAGAAACCTGCAAGGAGTTCTGAGCAGAACGTGACTGGTAAAACAGTAGGGCCTAAAAGATAAATAAGGGAATATTTTCTGGATCTTCGGTTGGCAAAGATTACTTGCACAGGACCCAGAAAGTGCTAACCAAAAGGTTAAAACTCAACATTACATGTAAATGTAAAATTCTACATTAAAATTAAAAACCTGTTTATGAAGACACTCCCACAGTGTGAGAGACAGTCATGACCAGCACATACACCAAAGTGTAGGGCAACAGCTACACCGTCCTGCCACCAGAGGAAGCTCAGCCCTCCACAGCAAGGGAGACCATCCCAGACTGTCATCAGAACCCGGATCAGGGCATGCCTGAAGTCAGCCCAACACATGCGCTGTTTGGTAGGGGCCAACAAATGCCCCTTTTCAGTTAAGCCAAGATAAGCTGGAGTTTGTCACTTTCTTCATAAACAGTCTTAAAGATACTCAGACCAGACCCACTTACACCTTCATTCTCATCTTCTCTGAACGCATTGACAAGCTCGCCTTTGGTCAGTCCACCACATACCCTCATTCCTGATATCATTAAAACCTTAGTCTAGAAAGTTCTGATAACTTCAAAGTAGAGTTGCCACTCGCCTGGACTCACACATAAATGGCTATCTTTTCATATCTCGACAATTGTCCTCACCCCCTAGGGTCCTATTTCATTCCAGCCACAGTTTTAGAGGCCACGGCTTCTCTGCAATCACTTCATATTCCTTTCTCTCTGCTTCACTCATCCTGGCTTTGTTCAGTCCCCTGCTCCCTGGGCACAATGCTCTAATGCAGGCTACTTACTGGAAGCAATGGTTTCCTTGTTTATTCATTTGTTCATCCAACACATTTACTCAGTGATAAATGTGCCCCAGTCCATGTGTTTCTAACTATCACCATACCTTGTCCCATAATCCCTTTTAGCTGTCGATAATCATAAATCCTCCACAATTCTACATTCCTAAATTTTGAGTTTTAATAGATCACAGGAGTCCGCCTTATACTGATGGCACTGGAACACCAGCATTACATATGCTCTGAGCCAACACATTTTTTACTTTTCATTGTTTAATTTTAAAAGTTGCTTCTTAGTTTGTACCACTCCAATTAAAAAAAAATTCTTAGATTTTTCTGCAAAACTCTCCCTTTTAATAGGCTTGGAAACCATTTTGGAATTTCCCTGCCAACGTGAAAGGCTTTTCCTTAAGCCTGGCATAGGCTGGACTGCAGTGAGAGGCATGGAGAGAAGGCAGACAGATTTTTCTCCTTTTGCACACTGATTAAAAAAAGTGTCACCAGATGTGAAAGGGAAAATTTAGACTCTAAATTCTGAAATCTAATCTAGCAATAAAGAAGCACCAAATTCTTACGACACAGTGCACTTCATCTATCTGCCGTAACACCATTTCCGCCTTCAAATGTGCTCTTGATTAGAGAGTGCCTGCAACATTCTTTACTCTGGTTAACAAGGTTTATTTTACTTCAGTGAATGCTATTGGTGAGGAAAAATCAGATTTCTTTGCTTTAAGAGGAGCTGCTGGTGGTCAGATAAGTGAGACACTAAATAAGACTTTACATTTGATAAATGAAGACACTTTGCTTTACTGGTAACATTTCCGACAGAGTTCTTAAAAAGAATAAAGTACCTGTGTTTAATCCCCACATTACAGATGAACAGACGCACATGCTACCTTGAACCGGGCAGAAGAACAGTGAAGGGACAGAACAAGGCAGGCCTTAGAGGCATAGTAATGCCTGGGGACTTTGAAAGAGATCTGAAGCTACGGGAGGATTTTAAACATAGGAATAAGTGATGTGATCGCATTCCTATTTAAAAAAATCGCTCCAGTATCTATGTGAAAAAAAGATCATACAAATAGAAAAGAATATTATGCAGCTAATAAATGAATGAGATAAATCTCTAAGTTACTGTGCAAAACACAAAGTTAAAAAGTTAAGATGTAGAATAGTATATGCAGAAAAAATTGTATCACACACACACACACACACACGAAGGTACACACGAGCGACATATTATAGATTTCACAAAATTCACGGCTGAAGTAAATTAACATACCCAAGTTGTCCTAAACATACTTAGCAGTATGTTTAATTAATGAATTGGGTCTTAGTATCAAATTTAAATTTAAATTCAATAAATTTTAATGAAATTAAATGAAATTTAAATTAAGTTAAAAATTCAGTACCTTGGTCACATTTCAAGTGCTCCATAGCTACATGTGGCTAGTGTCTACTTTATTGGACAAAACAGATCTAAACAATCTAGAAAATACACAGGAAAGGTTAAACCCTTCTTGGAGGTATTCTTCCGGGCTTCAAAATGGAAGTGGGGGAGGGATCTTCTACTTCTCACCTTAGGCACTGTGGAATATGTATGCCACATAGTATTTTTTCACATTACAAACTATTAACCTCAGACAGGCAGTGTGCGGTCTGAATGCTTTTGGAGCCCTTTTACTTATTTATTTTAAATATTTTATTTATTTATTTGTCAGAGAGAGTGAATGCGCACACACAAGCAGGGGGAGAGGCAGGCAGAGGGAGAAGCAGGCTCCCCAGGCAGGACTCGATCCCAGGACCCTGGGGTAAGGCAGACGCTTAACCGACTGAGCCACCCAGGCATCCTGGAGCCCTTTTAAAAATGAAAAATACAAACTTATTAATAAACCATTAGATAGTGAAAATGCATGTAGAATAAGAAAAATGATCAAAAGTTAAATTTTAAGCAACTGAAAAATACCAAAAACATCACAAACCCCCCCTGAGAAACACCATCCTCTTTTCATTAATCAATCATCTGGCACACCTCTATAATGCTCTCTTCCTAAAATGTTTGACTATGCACATTTTGACAAGTGACAATTTTGTAATATAATGTTCCACACATAAAGCTGAACAATAATTTGGTGTTTCTTCTAATGAAGATATAGAAACCAACTGGTTAGAAATATATGGTTAAGAAAGTTTCTGGGGCGCCTGGGTGGTACAGGTGTTAAGCATCTGCCTTCAGCTCAGGGCGTGATCCCAGCGTTCTGGGTTCGAGCCCCACATCAGGTTCTTCCACTGGGAGCCTGCTTCTTCCTCTCCCACTCCCCCTGCTTGTGTTTCCTCTCTCGCTGGCTATCTCTCTCTTCGTCAAATAAATAAAAATCTTAAAAAAAAAAAAAAAAAAAGAAAAAGAAAGCTTCTAAACTTCATAACTCAGATCAGTTTTTAGGACCATTGTCCAATCTGAAGAAACTTCCACAAAGTTTCTTTCATATATAAGCTGCAAAATTTCAGGGCATTTCGAAGTTTCACATGTCATGAGTATCCCTAAATAGTCTTTGAATTGAAGACACTTGTTCACTATAAAGCTCATTGTAGATACATATTATTATGAAGTTTTATGTTGTCTTTTTCCATGTTAGTATTTTGTGGTCAAATCAGCAAGAAACATAACTCTTTTCCCAAGGGATTCATAGGATTCAATCCTCTTTGTTAACTAGACTTTCAAGCAATCCATTTTATTACTTCTATTCAAAAGTTATCTCTTCTTCTCAACGAATTACTGCTTTGGGGATAATGTGATTTTTTGTATACAATATGTTTTTTGGAGAGTAATTTCTATTTCTTTCATCATTCACCTTGATTGCTTTAATTTTAGGTTCCATTATCTGAGTTTTCTCAGTTCTTTAATAAATAAAGGTAAAGGTGCAAAAAGAAATCTCTTTGTCAAAACTAGGAATCTGTGATTTCTCAGCTGTCTGACTGAAACATTCCAAAGCATCTTTCGACTGAGGTTAAAGTTGTGTATTCCCAGCTCGACTTCCCTGTAGCCAGATCCAAAAAATGCCTGTGATCACTCCAAAGCAATCCAGTATGTGGGAAATGTGATGGAAGGAGGGTCAGAGTAGAAACGAGACAGCAGTCTTAACTAACTGGTTTAAGTATCTTAAAATTCTTCAAATTTTACAAAACAATATGGCCATGTGAACATACATAGCCAGAGGCCCTCCCAAATCCTTGGAAGGGGCTGGGGTAAGGAAGAGGCCCTGAAACCTAAATCCAGTAAATTAGCTCCTGCTAAACTTGCCTCTGATTACAGGTAAACAGAGTAGTTAGAAGATCCAGTTTAAACCAAAGGTCCTTAATCTACCCCCAGAGGAGCTGGGGGTTCTCCCCACCTGTCACTCCACCCTACCCCCCCACATAAATATTCAATTTTAGGCTGAGTATACTTCTAGAAAGTCTCATAGCAAACTCTCATTTACATTCCCTGACTTTCCCACATTGCACAGCTAGAATCGCTTAAGCTTTGTTTTTGCCAAAATTGAAATGCATACAAGCTGAAATCTTAATTAATCAAAAACTTCTCTTTTTCAGAAACTTCTTCAGTTTCACTTTTACCAATCCATGGTTTTGATTGATGTATCCAGCCTTTCTCTCTCTAAAGCTCTGGAAACATCAGCCCTATTTTAACATAACAATTCTAAAAGCCTCATTTGTCCCGTATGTCCATAAGAAATCTCTCTCATTTATAACATATGGGCTAAAGCCGTGACACATAGAAGTGGGGCGGGAAATAGTCCTCACGGAGCTCAATACTTCTTCATTAGTGGAAGTAATGTTAACCTGTGGTACAATGTAGGAAACAATATCCTGCTCAGTTAGATCCATAAAGAAGAGCTTGCACAACATCAACCGAGTCTACAAAGTAGGACTCTCAACTGGCTTTTAACACAATTAAAGCTTTTCTCAAGATTCATCTTCTATTTTTAACATAGAGAATTCCAAGGTCTTATTGGGGGCCATTACTTCTTACTAAGTATCTTATTGACATTATTTATTATTTCCATTTACACTCACACACTTGCAAGTCCAGCAATAAGTTTCAAACAATTATTGCTTTCACCATGTTCCATAAAATCTGAAAAATACAGACAGTTAAGAGCACAAACTCTGGAACCAAACTGGGTTCAAATCCCGGTTCAGCCACTTTCTACCTATAATTTTGAGCAAGAAGTCACATAACTTCTTTGTGCCTCAGTTATCTTATCTGTAAAACAGGAATAAAAATAATACCTACTCTATAGAGATGCTGTGAGCATTAAATGAATTCATTTTCTTAAATACGGAGAGCAGCATTTGACACACACCAGGGCTATGCACGCATTTGTTAAATATAAGAAAAATAGGCATCTGTGTGTCATATGAAATGGGGAGTAATCAGAGAAGCTTAAATCAAAATATTCATACTAATTTGAGTGCAGTTTTACTATCTTCCATCATGTTACAAATTCCAAACTGCCAAAGACAGGTAATTCAAATTTAAAAGCACAAACATTTCTGAGCCAAATAAATAATTTATATATTATCAATACCTTCTCTGTCTCTGATCACAAGGTAGCCAAACACAAGCAGCTTGGCCCAGTGGGGTCAAATGTATGCAAACTGGCCTCTAACTGGGAAGCTTTAAACATGTCATTTAATTTCTTGGAACTTCAGTTTCCAGGTTTGGGCAAATGGGTATAATACGGTCTGAATTTAAGATGTTTGCTAAAATTACATTATATGAAACATACATAAAGAGCTGTTGTAGGGCCTGGCACCTAGCAGATGCTCAATAAATAGTAACTGTTATAGCTGCACTTGATTATTATCATTCTATTGTGTTAATATCCCTCTTCATGTATTATACTACATAGAGGTCATTGCCCCTCACCATTCTAGCGGTAAAATACAAGAAAATCTATCTTTCCTATTCACTTTTGTTAAGACTGTCAAACATAATCAATGTCTGACCTTGTCCTGGACTAAGATTGAATAACACTGGTGAAAGAGATCCTTCATGGATATTTATGAATGCAAATGTAACACATAAGGTTCTTTCATTAGTACTTAATGTTATTAAGGTTTTAACAGAACTTAGATAAACTTTCATAGAAAAGAATAATTAAATCTTAGATGTTCTCTGCATCACAGTTTCAATTTATATGACCTTTTGTGAGAACTTTCAAAAATCTTTATACTTTATGAATCTTTTCATTATATCTGCATATTAGATCACAGCAAATATCAATGCCCAGTTTCATTTTAGAAAAATATGAGACTGAAGATTTATGACTTGCCCTTCTAAACACACCAAGAAGGGAATTCACATAATTTCTCTCTATTTCTAGAGGAAGTCTTTGCCACAGTACCGAGAATGCTATAAAATTAAATATTAGAGCTCAAATTGCTAAATATTCTATAAGCTATGAAAAAAATACTTACCCACTCCCATTCCTGGAAAATGCATTAACTAATGTCCCTCAAATATTTTTCCTTGGATTAGGTGGAAACAGTTCAAACCCCAAGAAGACACATAGCTTTAACTTGGAATGTTGGCTGTTAGAGTGTGCACTGCTGGAAAGTAATTAAACCACCTTGTATCCTCACTTAAGTGAGATTATAAAAATCCAGAAGAGTCCTTCAAGGAACAAATGTCAAACTGTTTAAATTAATTTAGCACATTAATGTCATGTATTTATTGTGGAATTGTTACAGCATTCATTTTAACTTCAAAAAAATAACGGATAAATATTTGCCTTGGAACCTCATACAATTTTTCTTCAAATCTATTGTAAAATACCAACGCCAAGTACGGAAAGGCTACAGGGTGCAACTTTCAAAAGCACTAGCAAGGGAAATTTCTAAAAAAAAAGGGAAAAATCCAAACAGCACATACAGAAATCAATGCAATCACATTGATCCCAGTGAAGTCCAGAGTAGAGGGAAATCTTGTGTGATGGGACGTCCGCAGCACAGCAATAAAAGGGGACAAAAAGAGGCATTAGGAAAGTGGGAATCTTTGGTTCCTAGACTTACTGATGACCATGCCTGACCTAGAATGACAGAGCTAAATCCCAAAGTTTTATTGTGAAAAATATTACATTTTCCCCCAGTTTTTTCTAAAAATACAAAATTTTAAATTTATATATTAAAATGTACTACTGTTATCAAAAGAAAGCATGATATAGAGCACTTAGGTATAAAAAGGCAACAGCTATAACATAAAACTTGGTAAATGGGTGAATCAGCATTATGGCTGTATTATCAATGTACTACCACAGCACAATGTTGAATACTTTGCTGTAAATAGAAATCCAAGGCAAAGATAAAGCTCACCTTACCTGTTCCCATCAAAAAAATAAATAAATAAGAAATAAAAAAAAAATTCTGGCAGCTCTAACAAGATTGATTGACTAATTTATATTCCAATTCCAGGATTGGTCATCTAGTTTTGTAGTAGCAATTTCAAAATGTAATTGCTGGTTCCATGAAATTTCTCTAAGTATTTATTTATGGACAGATACTGAATTTACAATATGTTCTAATCCATGGAATAGACTTTGGTTTAAGGAATTATCATATCCTATAACTTTATTACATAAATATATAACAAATATTTAATTTATATGTAAAATATATACATATTGCATACAATAAAACATAGCTTTGTTAGGTGATTACACCTTTTCTTTTTTTTTTTTTTTTAAAGATTTTATTTATTTATTCGACAGAGATAGAGATAGCCGGCGAGAGAGGGAACACAAGCAGGGGGAGTGGGAGAGGAAGAAGCAGGCTCATAGCGGAAGAGCCTGATGTGGGGCTCGATCCCATAACGCCGGGATCACGCCCTGAGCCGAAGGCAGACGCTTAACCGTTGTGCCACCCAGGCGCCCCTACACCTTGTTTTTCTATTTTTTGGCCCAGGAACAGCATGCTCTCTAATATTTAAATGGCTTAGGTTTAATTACTATACTTTCTTCCAAGAACACAAGCAAATTTCCTCTTCCTTTAAGGAAAATCATCTGTTAAACTGAAAATTCTGAAGGCCGAATTTTCAGTTATATAGAGAAACAGGGTAATTCAGTAAACAACAATGAGGGCTTCCCATTTCCCAAAACCTTGACCGAGTGGGCTCAGTGACAGAGCTGAAAGGACCCAAAACTTCCATCTCCGCTTTGTTTTGAGTCACTACTGTGGTAGCCTCTCTGGCACTTTTGATGAAAAGGTTTATTATTTCTTGGCAAAAATGTATTTCCTAACTGGGAAGTAACACGATAACCTCATTTGAAGTTGTTTTTGTTTTTACAATTTTATTTTTAAGTAATCTCTACACCCAACGTGAGGTTCAAACTCACAACCCCAAGGTCAAGAGCATCGTCTACCAACTGAGCCAGCCAGGTGCCCCTAAGATTTGAAGCTTTCCAAGTGGCACTGCAGAGGAGTAGAGAGAAAATTATCCCCTGCTACCCGTGCCTCTACCAAGTCACTTGGTAAGTCTGAACCTCAGCTTCCCTCATCCCTAAGCCAATATAAACAAGCAGTTATGTTGAGTTTGCCCTACCTCATTCTAGGGATTTCTGAAGGAATCGAAATAAAGTAGCATCTATGAAATGTTCTCTACGACAGTATTCAACAAACGGAGTGGTAATAATAGTAGGAAAAATAATACTGATTACTCAGGAAATAAGGCATTTAATTATAATTGGGTTTTCTAGCACTAAGATTCTCTGGGTTTAAGAATTTAAAGAATTGTAAAGCAAAAAGTTGAGTGAACTTTCTAAAAAAATAACTTCAAAAAAGATACCAATACTTCTGAGCAAAACGAGGCTAGAGTTGTCTCCTGTCCTAGGACAGACATCAAAATATCTCTACATAACATGGTCTATTCTCCCATGGCAACTCCAAAACAGCAGAATTTATCAGCCCGTTCCACCTCTATTATTAAAAAAGTCCTCATGGCCTAATAGCTAATGAACGTTTCTCATTACTATTTTCTCATCACGCACTCGAAGTCCGCTTTGCCTACTTAACAATCAACACCATTTCTAATCAGATATACTGAAGCACCTAAAATAAGCATGGCAATAACTTTCAGTAACAATTTACACACACACACACACACACACACACACACACACACACACACACCATTTTTAAAAAGAAATATAAACATTTAAACAATTCTTTTAACTCTTAGGGCTTTAACACCTGAAGATAGCAATAAAAAGGGGGATTGTTTGTGTAAATTGTACCAAAATAATGAGACATTTCCAAGTTTGTGTTTGAAGTTCTTTAAACAAGGTGGCCTTTTTAGGGAGTTGAGATAAAGGTTTAGAACATTTTAGGGACAGAGCATTTGGTTGGCATTCTGCCACTTTCTACACCAGATAAGTTCGGTTGCTGCTGTTTGTCTCATATGTTTTTTATTCTCCCTCTAGGGAAGTCAAAGCCTTTTCACTTGCAGGCAAATTTTACTGTAGCTCTGGTAACTACTTTACAAGGTGATAAGCAGTCACGAGAGGCTTTTATTAGGCCGGTAGCTGAAGCAAAATCTACGTGCACATATTTAGACAACATGTGTGAAATGGAAAACTTTAAACATATGAGAGTTCCACGTCAGCCTACTAAGAGTGCGGATCCCATGAAAAATACGGGGGTGGGAGGGAGGAACATGCTAAACAGCCTAAACTGTATCTGAATTTGTATATTTTCGTTGCCATTAACTCAACATAACAGCTTGTTTAATTAAGTATATCAACTCAGCATCTGCTAACCCACCGCTGTTTGATTTTTCCCAGACTTTGTTTCCATCACTCTTCCAAGTGCTTTGGGAGACTTAGAACAGAAATTCTTGTTTTTATCATGTTTCTTCCATTTGGCCCCATGGGTGGTGTCCCAAAGAAGGAAGTGGTCTGAACTCTAGTACATGCAAGCTAGGAGGACAGCTAAGCATTCAAATATGGGCCTACTAGTTAAGACACAACTAAGGTTCAAAAGCACCACACTAATTGGAGAAAGAAAAGATCATCAGTGATCAGCAAGACACCATCACGAGGAACCTTCAGATAGGCCTTGGAAATCAGATAAGACTTGGGTAAACCGAGAGAAGAAACCACCAAGGCAATGACAAAAACAATGACCCAACATGGTAAGCTTCCAGAGCCCAGGGAGACTGAGCAGAGGGCTCTGATGAGGGACAGTGGACAGTGTGGGGAAACAGGCCACTTGTTGGAAGCACTGTACTAGGATAGTTTTTACACACCATGAAGTAAAATATACTCAGTGAGATTCAAGTCTCCTCCCACTACTCGCAAGTTTATATCATAAGTCTAATAAAATAAACTCTCCCTGGTTTGCAAAGGTGCAGTGCTTTCCCTGACAACATAACTTTTTCTGACCTGTCTGTAAGCTTACCGAGACTGTAAGCTTACCGAGAACAGAGTTCCATCTCCTACTTTCAGACGTTGGTCCCAGGGTCCAGCACGTTAGCAAGTACAGAAATAAGTATCTCCTGAAAGAATGCTACAGTGCAGAGTGCAGGGTTAGGAAATGGACTTTGTGGGCAAAGAGAAATGGAAGTAACCTTTCGCAATTTGTCACTGATATGCCCATCTCATAAAAGAGTTCAGAATCTCCCCCAAATAAAGTCACAGTGTAATTAGAAACCTAAGAGAAGAAATAATCAAATCTCAAAAAGACAACCTATAGAATAGGAAAAAAAATATTTGTAAATCATATATTTGATAAGAGGCTTGTACCCAGACTGTATTACAACTCAATAATTTAAAAAGCAAATACCTAATTTAAAAATGAGCAAAAGATCTGAATAGACATTTGTCCAATGAAACCTATCAGTGGCCAATAAGCACCTGAAAAGATGCTCAACATCATTAGCCATCAAGTAAATAGAAATCAGAATCACAGTGGATACCACTTGTGGAGTTAGGAGGACTAGAGGGGGACTAGAAGGACAAAAAGACAGACGGGAACAATTAGAACTGGCCAGGATGTGGAGAAACTGGAATCCCCCCTACACTGTTACTGGAACTGTAAAATGGGCCAGTTCCTTTGCAAGAACAGTCTGGCAATTCCTCAAATGGTTAAACATAGAATTACCATATGATTCAGCAATTCCACTCCTAGGCATATACCCAAAAGAAATAAAAACATGTCTACACAAAACCTGTATGCAAATTTCATAACAGCATTATTCATAATAGCCAAAAAGAGAAAACACCCAGATGTCCATCAACTAATGAAGAGATAAACAAAATGCAGTATAGCCATAGAATGGAATAGCATTCAGCAGTAAAAAGGAACAGCATAATGATATATGTTCCAATGTGCATGAGCCTTGAAAACAAACGTACAAGAAGCCAGTCACAAAAACTCAGATATTATATCATTTCATTGATATGAAATGTCCAGATTAGGCAAATCTATAGAGGCAGAAAAGTGGGGAGAAATGGAGTCTGACTGCTAACGGGTACAGAATTTCTTTTTGGGGTGATGAAAATGTTCTAGAATTGACTGTAGTGATGGTTGCACACCTCTGTGATTATATTAAAAGCCACTGAATTGTACACTTTAAGTTAATGATATGGCAGGTGGCAGGTGAATTATATCTCAAAAAGATTTTAAAAAATACAGCTTTTGGGGCACCTGGGTGGCTCAGTCATTAAGCATCTGCCTTCGGCTCAGGGTGTGATCCCGGCGTTCTGGGATCGAGCCCCACATCAGGCTCCTCTGCTGGGAGCCTGCTTCTTCCTCTCCCATTCCCCCTGCTTGTGTTCCCTCTCTCGCTGGCTGTCTCTCTGTCAAATAAATAAATAAAATCTCTCTCTCTCTCTCTCTCTCTCTCTCTCTCTCTCTATATATATATATATATATATATATAGCATTTGGGGTGATGAAGTTTGGGAAACAGATAGTGGTGAGGATATCACATCATTGTCAATGTAATCAATGCCACTAAATTCTACACTTAGTATGGTTAAAGTGGAAGATTTTATGGTATATATATATTTTGCCACAATAAAAAAATTTTAAACCAGTACAGAATGGAAAAAAAAATCTATTTACCTTCCCAGCTTTAATTATTAGTAAATCCTTTCTCTAGATTTACATTGTCCAAAGTAGGAAAATGCCAAATCTAAAAGATTTTATATGCCCATACATATATAGGGGGAAAATATTAACATGATTTTGAAAAATTTATTGAAATAAACCAATCAATGTAACAACAAATCTGTAAAGGACATCAAGATCAAATACTACTGAACATTCTGTTTTCAATTTTGTAATTTATATACCTTATATTTGTGGTTCTTTAACCTGCCTTAATACTGTTTTTGACAGATGATGTTTCTTAACTGCTTTGCTATTTTCTGTTGTAAGAAAATTAACTGACTGTTACAATTCAAGTTTTAACAAATGGCATTTCTACTATCCTTTGCTAATTATGCTGTGGCTGGATTTTGCAACCATTTCACACTACATTTACTCTCCTGCTTTGATTTTAGAGCAACTTATTTGTAAGAATGTGAATTTGTACACATTCCATTTTGACTTGCCAGACCAAATCTAATTATGTTGCTTCCGAACCAATTCTAGACAGGTACTTAAACAGAAATGCACACTGATGTGAATAAACTAAAAATAGGATATAGCACCTCTTTCAGGTTTCAATAGGAATGTAAACACACACACACACACACACACACACACACACACACACACACCCCCCAAGCAAGCAAAAACAATCTAGTGCATACAGTGTAAAACCTATGTGCTTTACAATAAATATTTCTCTACAGGTCTTCCCTAATATACAGAAAATCATTACTTTAACATGGTTATATTTGAATGTATAGAACTTCAATGTGCTTAGTTTACAGCAAGTCTATTAGGACAGAAAAAGAAGTCAATATTCCACCCTAGTGCCATTTTAGACAAAGTAAAGCATTAATATCAGAAGCCAGAAAAATGTAAATGTCAAATAGTAACTTTCTTATCAATCTTCTTTTAGATAAATTAACAGAATTTCACAGCTATGATTATTCATACACACATACACACACACACACACACACACACACACTTGCTTTTCAACTGACAATCTTGAAAATCACTATCTGAAAATTTTGGTATAAGTGTTACGTTCATGAATTAACAGAATCCTTCTAAGCTGTGACTTGGAAAAGGCACCTTGAGACACAGAGCAACAAACACGGACATAAATGATGCCTTAACAAAAAATAAACCTGTAAACAATATTTGTGGTGAAATCTCAGCTTCTGTGATGAAAAAGAAATGTGATCTTCTTAAATGACAAAAATAACTACTGATGGACATTATACGCAAGGGCTAGGAGATACCAGAAACTATACTTTTTATGAAATCTTTTTAAAAAGCAATATACTTACTAAGGGCATGCTTTAAGCATTTTTACATACTTAGCTGTATTAAATAAATCCTCACAAAAATTTTGTGAGGTAGGTATTCATTATGAATAGGCATTTCACACAGGAGGATGAAGAGATTAAGTAGCCTGCGAAAATTTGCAGGAGTAAGAATTAGAGCCGGGACTGGGTCCAAGCCCACGCTCTTTCCATCAGACCCGTCTTCCTTCCAGTAGCAAACGGCCCATCATCTAGCAAGATAAGTCAGTAGCACCAGCTATTACAACCACAAAAGGGCTCAGGGAATATCAGACACATTCCTAAAGTCCGATTGGTTCAGCTACATTACCCAGATAAGGAGAAATAAAACACTTAGGCATGGCAATCCCTACTTTGCCAAGTTTTGGCACACGAGAACAAACACGGAAAGAATAAAAATGAAATTAAATTCAACCTTCACATTTACGTGTCTTAAAGTTCTATGAATCCAGCCAGCAGAGACAACTTAATGAGAATACATGGAAAATAGGATGCGGGTTTTGTAAGACTCCTTCTGCTTGCATTCTGCATGTTGTATATTCCCCACTCTATGTATTTTGTACAGGTGTTTGAACATGTCTTTTATAATTGTACGTTAAGAAAAAGTAGTCTAAAAGAGAGTCCGCCCAAGATCATCTCATCGGTTAACTTCATTTTTAGTTATACTGTGGTTTTTTGGATAGCAATAAACAAAAAAGTATTTTCTAGGAAAAAAAACATACCTATGTATCAGCACATAAATTATAACAGTAGTACAAACTTACACGAAACAGTGGGCCTAATTCTTACCAAAACACTTCTGATCTTAGCTTTCCTAACACCCGTTCTCTTCAATATTCCTCGACTCCTGCTGTTCCTTCTCGGTCTCTTGGGAGCTTCTCCGCCACTACTCTCAGTTTTAGATTCCCCTGGGCTGGGTCCCGGGCTCTTTCTCAACACGCCCTCCCTATGTAATGACCTCCATTCACAAAGATGTAAATACCATGTGTGTGCTAGTCATCCCCAAATTCACACTGTAAGCCCAAACCTCTGCCATAAACCTTCACTACTACATAAAAGTTACTTTGTCCAAAAACTGAACTCTTGATCTGCCCCCTAAACCTGGTCCTTCTCTAGACTTCTGTATCCTCCACCTTGTAGCTCATGCTAGCAGACACTGATTCGTTCTAGGGTACCTCCTCGGCCTCATATTTAATCCATCACCAAGTCCCCAAATACGCACTAAACCCATTCACTTCTCTCCATTTCTGGGGTCACTATTCTAGTCGCCACCATCACTCGCCTGGACTATTAATTATTGCTTTAGACCACTTCCTATCCATTCTCCCCTCCAACAAACGGTGAGGTCTTTAAAACAAACAACCCAGATACCATTACTCCTCTGCTTAAAAAAAAACTTTTAATGATCTCCCCCTTGTATTTTAGAACAAAACTCAAACTACCAAGCCTTGTATGCTCTGACCCGTCTGTTCTCCATCTTCACTCCAGTTCTTTGCTTCCCTGCCTGTACCTCAGCGTTACTGGTCTTCTTTCATTGTTCTCCCAGGAAGCCAAAATCCTCACTGCCTCTGGGCTTTTGCACAAGCTGGTTCCTAGCTGGAACTCTTTCCTTTACCTCTTACCTAGCTAATTCTGATTCATCCTTCCAGTTCAACTCAAGCAGCGCTTCTCTGAAGAGGCCTCTTTAAACAACACCCCCCCCCACACACACACACTTCAATTAGCTTCCTCTTGCAAATTCTGGCTCATAACATCCTTTTCTCTCTTTCATGTCACTCATCACTGTAAGTAATAAATACGTGTATATGTGTACATTAAACACCTGGTTCTTCTACTAGGTTATAAAATTCATAAACACAGGGACTATGTCTTGGTCCCTCCAACACAGCCAACATTTTGCATAGTGTCTGGCATCTAATGGGGGCTTTATAAATATTTGCTGAATTGGTGAAGTGTCCCCTTCTCCACCAACCTCCACTCCCAGGCCCTGAAAGCAACCATTGTAACAATTTCCTTTTTATCTTTCCAGATATGAAAACGTATGTTTGAAAGGGAAAGCATTCACAATAGCCAAGATATGGAAGCAAACCAAGTGTCCACTGACAGATGAATTGGTAAAGATGTGGTATATATACACGATGGAATATTACTCAGCCATTAAAAAAGGAATGAAATCTTGCCATCTGCAACAACATGGATGGGCCCCAGTGGTATTATGCTAAGTAAAATAAGTCAGCAGAGAAAGACCAATGCCATACAATTTCACTTATATGTGGAATCTAAAAAACAAACGAACAAACAAAACAGACTCTTAAATAGAGAGAACTGGTGGTTACCATAGGGGTGGTGGGCAGGAGGAATGGGTGAAATAGGTGAGGGGGATTAAGAGGTATAAATTTCCAGTTATAAAATAAATAAGCCATGGAGATGAAAATACAGCACAGGGAATATAGTCAATAACATTGTAATAATGTTGTACCATGACAGATGGTGACTGCAGTCATTGTGGTGAGCACTGAGTAATGCACAGAATTGCCAAATCACTATGTTGTACATCTGAAACTAATATAACATTGTACGTTAACTATGTTTCAATAATTTAGGAGGGGGAAAGAGTTGGAACGTGAGCATATTTTAGTATATTTTCCTAGTACAAATGTTTACACTTAAATTAAATCTAGGGGCGCCCATGTGGCTCAGTCGGTTAAGCGTCTGCCTTGGCTTGGGTCATGATCCCAGGATCCTGGGATTGAGTCCTGCATCAGACTCCTTGCTCAGTGAGGGGTATGCTCGCTCCCCCTCTGCCCCTCCTTCCTGCTTGTGTTCTCTCTCTCTCTCAAATAAATAAAATCTAAAAAAAAAAAAATTAAATCAAAAAATTTTAGAAAGATAATTAAATAGAAGTAGAGCCTAGATAATAATTACAATGTAGTAAAAAACCATTGACTATAAAATGTTAAATATTTTGGGACATTGGGTGGCACAGTTAAGCATCCAACTCCTAGTTTCAGCTCAGGTGGTGATCTCAGGGTACTTGGATCAAGCCCTGTGTCAGGCTCCATGTTCAGTGTGGAGTCTGCTTGGCATTCTCTTTCCCTCTCCCACTGCCTCTCCTGCTCATCATGCACACAGACACATGCGCGCGCGCGCACACACACACACACACACACACAGAGACACACACATACACACACACACACACACTCTCTCTCTCAAATAAATAAATCTTTTTTTTAAAGTAAATGTTACACAGAAAGAGACCATTACCATGTAAATCTTCAACATGTCCAAAACGTTTGCTGAGCACCTATTATGGACCAGGTGCTGTGTACACAACAGAGGTGGCTCAGTAACTGTTCAACAACTATTTTATCACTATGGTAAGTTTCCAGAGGCAGCTGGTAAGAAAGATTTCTTCAATAAAACTCTATAATGTGGTTAGTTTTATTACATCAAAAAACTCAAATATTTTATTTAGGAGCAGAAAAATAACTTATATTATCATTTTACAAATGTATTGAATTTTTAGTAAGTTGATTTATAGGCTTACACTTAATAGTCCCATTTTCAGAGGAAGAAGAAATGCAGGTTTTGCTCAGTCCTTATCATATTAATAGTGAACAGAAAAGTTCACAACTGTTTCTCAGCAAGCCAACAGCATAATGTTTATTCATTTTAATGTTGGCTTAATAAGCATAGAGGACCTCAACTATCATTCTAATTGTTTCAATTCACTGTATTAAAAATTTTGTTTAAAAAAAACTGTTTTTTCCTTGCACTTAGAAGGAATTCAAAGTTCCTGTAATAAGTTAAACACCTGGGGAAACTTCATTAAGCACTATTCCCTGAAATTACTGTTTTGCTGTGCAAAATGGGGGCTTTATAACCTGAAGAAGTTAATGTAATGTGCACTACTGCTCAGGGACTCACAGTGGCAGTGGGAGACGCTGCCATGCTATTAACTTAATTAATGTTTCCATCAAATGAATGGAGTCCAGGAAAAAAAAAATCATGCTTAAAAGTCAGGGTTTAACAAGGACTTAGAGAAACAGTGAATTCCTGATTTCAATATTGGCTGAGGAAGACTTTCAACTTATTTCTGCTCTCAAACGGTCTTTAATTCTCATAACTACATGTCAAGACATAAATGGGCACTGGATAAAGTCCAAAGAAATGAAAATGATAACGGAATCTATTGATTGCTACAGGTAATAAACTATAAAATGGGCTATGAATCTTCAGGATGGAAAAGGTAATGCCAAAGGCAGATTATAAGAGCAGATAGTGTTATGAACGGTTACGAAAGGTATGTCCTACTTGAACTTGTTCTCCAAGTTTCAAAACTCTAGAACTTCAGATTTCTGGAGCAAAGGCAATACCAACTTAAAATTTGAAACGACCTAGGCTGAATAAAGTATTATTTTAAGCTGTAGATGGAAACATCAAACTTACAAGAAGTGGTATAAAGCTAAATGTACAACAGTTTGCAGGAGGATTTAGGTGATACTTTTAGGCAACAAGTGACACAAAGGGTAGTCACGAATTCTCACAAAACATTCTTGGAGGTGTATCACACACACACACACACACACACACACACACACACACACCGACCAAATGATGGAATTCTTTTGCTTCATATTAAAATTTGCGACTAACCAGTTTTCAGTTGAAAGTTTTAGCCTGCTGTTCTGAATTTCAAATTTGACTCATGCTTTGAAAGTACTAGTAATTCCAGGGTTTCAGGAACTTTTAACAATTACAGTCCTATTACGGGGAAACAAAGGGTCTCACCACGTAGTAATTAGATGCTTAACGGTCTTAACTTATTTAAGCTGCCTTCCTATTTTCCCCATTGACACAGCAACTGCGAAGCTTACTCAGATTTCTCTTCAGCCAAGTCCTGGCTAACCTTCCTGTGCTTCCCTTTGTACAGACAGATACACAGAAGCTGAACAGCTTTGTAAGTTTCTCTAACCAACAATGGCAAGCTGGGTCAGTTCTTCTATTCTTCATGAATTTATCATCATCCCAAAGTGGCCGTTTGAAAATCCTATAATTTTGCAGAAGATCATGAAATACCTTGATTCATTTAAACTCAGGTTCCATTTCTTACACAAATATTTCAAGAAATACTAATTGCTTTTGACCCTGATATAAATACCCAGCATTTCTAAAGCTGTTGCTCAACTGGCGTTGTCATTAGAAACACCTGACAGCTGCCTTGAGAAAAAAATAGGTCTTGAAGAATATAAGTTTTGAAAAGACTTCTATTTTTTAGACAGCACAGGTACTGAGGTTAACCATACTGCACAAGAGTAAATAATCAGGTCAAAGAAACACTGGTGGAGTTATCGACGCCTGGTACAAAGAACTGTTTTATTTTGTTGAGCATGACGAGAAAAGGGCAGAGGTTAGGAACGGGAGAAAATGCCAAATCTCACCTGAAGTTACATCAACTGACTGACAACATGGGGTGGATTTCACAGAGGCCCAGCAAAAGAATGATAGTGACACAGAGACCAAGCGCATGGTTCAATCTCCAACGCCTGCTGATGTGGATCGTTACCACGTATGTATATGGCCTCCTCTGTGGTCTGTCAAATGAAAAGTCTGATATCGTAGCAAACCATGCTAATTTCCTAGTTTAAAAGTACATAAGCTAAGCTACTTAAGGTATACTTATGTAATAATTAATCAACATCTGAAATACTTTATTTTAAAAGTTTATAACACATAGAACTTCAGATATTATGCCCAAATGATGGTGCTGAGAAGTAAAAAACAGCTTCTTACCCTTTCTCCTAAAACTTCTGGCTGCTCCTTCAGGAATCCAAACAACAGGACTTCATTCCCAAGCCCCTCCCTTTTATTCCCCTTGCCCATTCTCTGTCTCACCTGGGAACCCTATGTCACCTGGGAACACTGATCCTGAAGCCAATGGCTCCACATTCTCAAGCTACCAGCTAATTCCAAATGCAGCCAAGTCATAAAAACCCAACAACAACAACAACAACAAAAACTAGCAAAACACAAAAAACACTGGGACTTTACTGTCCAGGGTAAAGACGGTGCCATTTTTGAGCATCAGTAGCCTTCCAGGGAGGATTCAGGCTGGCGGGTTCTCTAGAAAATAGTAAAGTAGGAGAAGCACATAAAGAAATGCCTACACGTGTTGTTGCTAGGTAGCCACAAGCCCGAGAGCTCAGAAAAAGAGCAGATTATTGGCAAAACTAAAGCAAGAAAATTTTCTTAATGCATAGCATTAAGCATAAACATAATACATCTGGTTAGAAGAACAAATAAAGTTCATTTATATCCATTGCTTCATGGAAGTTTTTTTACATCCATATTATTTTGCAGTACTTTAATATTGAGGCAACAACCTAGTATCAATTGACCTTGAACAATAGTCCATTAAATATCACCAGAGCCTGCTTGAACCAGTGGTTAGCGTCAAATACTACCTTGAGCTATCCAACTCAAATAGAGATGATTTAAATTTTATGACTTGATGAATACAGCAGTGATTTATTTTTTGGCAGCACAGGCACAGGGAGAACAAGCTTCTGTTTTGTTTGTTTCATTTTCAAGTTCAGCGAGTCAGATCCCATACTGGAAAAATTTCACAAAGTATATTACATCCTTCCAATGCCTACTCTAGGTCTTGGTCCTATGTTGAACATCTTTAAGAAAATGGATGAAGTCTTTATATATATATATATATATATATATATATATATATATCTCAAAAGGACTTTTTCCTATTGGCTTGGCTTTAGAATACATTTTCTCCATTGATAACATGAAAAACTGGGTTATGTTGTTGCTTGGTTTAAGGAGATTAGTAAGACAATGTTTTAATAACACTGTATCTTCCATTACATAATAATGGCTAATATTTATTGAAGACTTAGTGTATACATGTGCTGGGCTAAGCCTCTGATATGTACTATCTCATTTAACCTTTACAACAATCTGATAAATTAGGCATTATTATTCCATTTTACAGATGGGGAACTTCAGGCATATACTAAATGACCTGCCCAAAGACCAACAGCTAATTAATGTTATATACACCAGATTTGAACTCTGGTCTAATAAGCTTCAGAGGCCAAGCCCCTGGCCACTAGGGTGGACTGTCTCTCAGTGGGACCTCCTACTGTAATTCATCACAGATAATATGCAGGAAATGACTTGGTCCAATTAGCCATGAGAAGTACTCAAGCTAGCCTCCTACCAAGCATGAAGCACCACTCAGTGAAGAAAACCTAAATTAAACCTCAGGATGAGTTCTGTAAGTCAAATCTATAGATGTTTATTGAGACCATGCAGGAGATGAGAGGCAAAGCCAAGGAAACAGATTTCAAGAAAAAGAAAGGGGAGCGTGGGTGGTTTAGTCGGTTAAGCATCCAACTCTTGACTTCGGCTCAGGTTATGATCTCAGGGTTGTGAGATCAAGAGATTCTCTCTCTCCCTCTGCCCCTCCCACCTGCACACACACGCACGCACATGCTCTCTCTTTCTCTCTCTCTCTCTCAAAATAAAAAATAAAAAGAAATAAAAAGAAAAAGAAAATATTCAGGATTAGTTCAAAAGAAGCGACTATACCAACCTTATATTATGCTTCTGCATTTTATCATAAAATTTGGCTACTATAAAATTATGCAACCTGCCCACATTCTGCACTCTTTCTCATATTACTACACATAAAAAGATAATATGCCAAGCTTCAAGGAGACCAATTTAGCAAAAACTTGCATATAAACAAAGCAAAAACAATCATTTTCTGTTAGATGAAAATATAAGGGTAACTAAAACTATATAAATCTCGGTGTACACATTAAAATAACAGTACAACCACTGGTTTGTCATCAAAAAAAAAAAGACACTGTCATAGGTTAAATAAATCACATAATACTATTTCCTACTGGTTTTGTCTTTCACTTATACCGTGGTGGTAGTTTTTCTCCAGGCTTTTGATTCTCCAACATGACTAAGATTATTTGCTCTGGAGATTAAGTCACGGACAAAACAAAAGCCAAATTTAAGAACTGGTGGTGAGTAGGAAACCTCAGCTTTCTGCTGGAGAGTAGAAGAAACTGCTGTTGCGGGAGCACCCATTCTGGGCCCAGGGCTGGGCTGCCTGTTTTACATAAATTCTCAGATATAAACATCATGGAAGCCCTACTGAGACCCTGTCATCATCTTCCTTTCAGAGCTGAGGAAAACTGAAGCCCAGAGAGGTTAATTAACTCACGAAAGTCCCAGCTGGCAAGTCGCAGAGCTGAGATTCGGATCCAGATGTCTGATTCACTAGACAATAAGGGTTTCCCCTAAATTAACATATAAAAATTACACATTTTTGGAAGCTTAACTCCTTTTTCTCCAGAAGACGCCCGGATTCTCAAAATGCAGTTTTACAGAACCTGGTTGGCAGGGGTGCAGACCAAGTCAAGAAAAGGATCACCCTCATGGAGCAAGGCAGCTATGGCACCAGCAGAAGCAGCGGGGCCTGTGAGGAAACCAGAGGTCCAATGACCTCTGGCCACCCCAGTTGTTTTGGGTTCATTTCCTAAGGCGAGTAGAGGGGAAGTGACCACTTCTCTAGGCAGCCACCAGAAGCCAGGCTGCAGGCATGCTGGAGGCATTGGAAGGGGATGACACCTGTCTTCCGAACTGTGGCAAAGCTCAGAGAGACACAGTGACCCCCATCTCAACACACTGAGGAACAAGTCTGTCACTTATTTTGCCGTCACGTCATATGAAGACATTAAGAAACAATTTTAAGATTCAAAGAGAGAGAACTCTTTCTTAAAGAAAAGAATAAGATGTCTGGAAGAAACATTTATAGGAACTTGATTAGATGAAGAAAAATATGGTCTGTGAAACAAAAACACGTAAATAAGGGCTATTGTGCATATCAGAAGGCCTGCATCGATAAGATAATTTGAGGAGCACACTGGAATAAAATGAATAAAGACAACAAAATCTGAAAGTAGTGAGTGAACAGATAAAATCTAAACAAACAGAACTCTTCCAGATAAAAAGACAGAAGTAGAAACTCATTAGGTAAGGAGGCACAGAAATCCACCTACATCAAACTGGAAAGTGGAAAAACGGAGCTGTGATCTAGAGACCAGTGGTTTAGCCAAAGAGCTGGGACGTAGGAAGAAGAAATGTAGGGATCTCAAAACTGAACTACAAAAACCCTAAGGGATCATTCTCAGGAAGAGGATCTGCCGAGCAGACATCTCCAAAGACCATGCTTCTCAAGTCAGAATGTGTAATATTCACACTGGGAACCAAGGAAAGAAAGGACTAATTTATATCACTGACTTAAGCGCAGCCTGAACTAATAGCACTGCAAACCCCAACTGCAATCTGGAAAGCCTGAAAGAATGCAGTGAAGTCATCGGGAAGGACCGCACAGAAATTCAGTTGGCGTATTTTACTAGAATATTCAAAAGACAACCCTCTCTCTCAGCAAATGGCAAAGCACTTTGAAATAAATACCACCACTTCTCCTTTACCAGGAGATACAAAGATTTTATCGGAGAAAGCAATCCTCCAATCATGGACACACAATGAGAGATCCATTCCTGACAGTGGCACAAAATTTTAGGAACACAACTACTATGGCAAAAACTGTATGAGAGGGAGCTCACGGGCATTCCCAGGTCCTCCTAAATTGAATGAGGCAGCCTTTGGGGAAGTTAAGAGTAAATTTTAGGACCAACATAATCAGAACCGCCTTTATAGGAATTCTGAAGATGAAGATGTGGGATCCTTCCCAGTGGTTCTCCAAGAAATGTGTACAACAAACTAAAAGTGGACTTGGATGACAAGCTTGCAGAAGCCTTCAGTACGCGTGCGTGCACGTGTGTGTATACACACACATTGCTGTACCTTAAGAAAAAAATAACCTTTAAATTACACAACTTTTCCTTCAAATCTGATACCATGATGGGTTATCTCTAGCTATAATATCTGTGCCCCCAAGAGTGTTATGCTATCAATCACCCAATGGCAACTTTTCTCTTTGAGTGACCTTGCAACAATATTCATTTAAGGCATAATCACTCTTCACGGACAAATCATTGTCTATTAAACAGTAATTTTTATGATGTGTTCCTGAAAATTTTTTTACACCATTGGTTTTATGAAACCCAAGTGTTCCATGCTTGAAACCACTAAAATAACACCACCCTATTCACAACAGATCATTAAGTATACTTTTAGGAGTATAAATAAAACTTTATAATCTTATATATACTATGTAAAACAATTCAAATTGAATGAAAATACTTTTTAGTATCAGAGTCTTAGGTTTTGGATATTTCCTGAGCATTGTGGGAGATTGCAAAGCATTTTTAATTGATGCATTTGGGATTAAAACATTGCTTTTGAATGAAATAATAAAATTATCTGACATATCATTTTGCTTCAAAACCAAAAAGATATATCATAAGGTGATAATGCAAATTAATGGAAATGATAGGTAACTATTTCCTTCTGAGGGAATGAATGGAAAATGAAAGATCACAAAAGCTTTTGAGGCTAGGCATTTACTCTCAGTACGGTGTGGTGAATGGTTTTCTTTTAACCATATTCCTCATGACCTTAAGTATTTATGATGAAACCTCAAATGTATAGTAATGATTCCATACTTCTCCATATAATAAAGAATAACAAATCCTTCTATTTTACTTGGGTGAAAGCCAAATAAGAAGAGATGTTTAACTCTGAAAAGCAAAAACACCAAAATATAGCTTAATTAAACAGAGAAGATAATTTCAAAAGCATAAGCTTCCTACATTCATGAACTTAAGGATTCAAATCTAAAGGTCTTAGTTAAAGTGAGAAATCTTAATAAATAAAAGTTAGCTACAACACCAGGGTACAGGAACCAGAGAATGTCTGGCAACTGACAGGAGATTCACATCCACACTAGGCTAGATCGAATGGCTTAATTTCACCTAGCATTCCCAAATCACACTGCAGCAGACTCACCTCTCAGACTCCATGAGTGAATAACAGTCTCCCCAGGATTACAGAACTAAGGACAGTATCTCAAAAGGAATGCTCTAATTAAGCCTATAGTTCTACACTAACTTTATAATAACGTTGATCATAATAATGTGGATCAAAAGCTTTTTTTTATAAGGAGGAGAAGAATAAAACTACACAAAGCATACACTGCTAATTCTTAACTATAATCAAAAAAGAAAAGACAAAGTTGATCACAATCCTTTGAAGATACAAGGAAATTACAAGTTTAGAATTATCTGAAACAGCCAGAAATTGCACTCATATTTTCTTCTCTGAAGAGAGATATTCGTACCATGTATGATAGAAACATAATTTTATCAGTAAGTGTGAAATCTGTCTTGGTGTGTGGTAGCTGGATTCAAGATAGTTCCATGCTACTAATACAAATAGAGTATGTGAAAGCACATAAAATAGGTAAGTACGAACAACTCAAATGTTTTCATAAACATTTAAAGAAAGGTTCAGTGACAAGTTGAAAATTAATGAGGTATTTTAGCAGAATATCTAACTTCAATTGACATGACTGGCCAGTAGTAAACACTGCCCTGGGATTAATTTTGTACAATGTCTGGCCAACATACCAGCCTGTGTAGACATAATTACCACAAATTGCTATGTTTTCTGTGTACCATCCATTTCATGTAATCATATTAATTTCAAAACATGAGCAATGTCTATTCTAACAAGAGGACTACAATTTTAATTTAGGAATATGAAATTTATATTGGTTTGCTTTGTTCTCTAGGATAACAATCGTCATGGCTGGGTAAAAGATATTCCCACTAAACCAATAAATATAATCGACAAAGGAAATGCATCAGTGAAACACCCAAAAATGTCAGCCTTCAGTGCACACTTAAAGCCTAGGAGTATCTTCAGAACTGTACGCCAAGACCACTGATGTATTTCAGAGGTTTAACTTGGCTTGCATCCGACTACCCAGAAATTCTGGAGTTTCCTGCCAGATAAAGGACAAATATACCAACTGGGTATGGTGTGTTACTTGCTGCTGTTTAAAAAAAACAATGCCAGATTGCAACACTCTTTGTCCACAAAAATGCCTGACATTTCTGGCTTAAGACCTTTTGGGTCTAATAAATAGCTCCATTTCTTATGACAGAGGTTTCTTTCATTGATGGATTTATTAAATAAATAAGTAGTTCATCAGTTTACAGAATGTGTTATTTCACACAATTTACTATGAAAGAACTAGCAGGTGGTACTATTAAGAGCCATCAGTAGTAGGAATTGTTTCATAGATGACCAACTCAATCTACGCTTGGAACACTGCCATCCTTTATAAGGTTTTTCCATATAACACATTCAAAGTTTTAGTGCACATCTACTCAGGGTGTTTATGAAATCCTTGTGCAACTTTAAACTTGACCTATCCCACTGAACTATATTTTATGGGACTGTGTTAAAACTGCTGTGTATTCATCCAGACCACATTCTTTAAAGGAACTTCAAGCCAGGATCATGAATGCAATTTATGAAATCACTCGGCAGCAGCTGGAGAATGTTTTCAATGAGGTGGAAAATCAGACTGAATGTTGGATCACCAAAAAAATGGTGGTTATGTTGAAGTCTATAAATTTAAACTGCAATGTTAAAGTCTTATTCACACTGATTTAAGTCATTTTTAATTTTTTTCTGTCACAAATACAACAAAGATTAAAGTTTAAAGTTAACATAGAAATTTTAAAAACACCCAAAATGGCTATGATGTTATAAATTTCTATTAGAAATTTTATTATTTTTCCCATGTTAACAGACTAATAGCAACTCATTAGAAAATGTTTTATAGCATCTTAAAAAGGCTAACATATATTTTAGAGATCACCAATTCTCTAATTGACTTAAACCACATTTTAAAAATTCTACTATTTATGAAGATGTATATTTGTAAATAAGCCATTTCCTAATGGGTTGTGAAAGGAGAAAAATCAGTATGAGAGAGACTAGTTAATGGGTTAAAAGAGAATGTGGTTAGATGCAAGGTAGTATCCTGGATTCAATCCTAGAACAACAACAAAAAAAGACATTTATGGAGAAACTGGTAAAATCCCGAAAAAGTCTGTGGTTTTATTAATACTGTTGTACCAATGTTAATTTCTTAGTTCTGACAAATCTACTATGGCTGTGTAAGACGTAGATGAAAAATATTTTTAAAATGCTCTGTAATATCTTTGTAACTTTTCTGTACACCTAAAATTACTCCAAAATAAAAAGTTTATTGTTTTTTTTTAATGTGATGAGAATAGTCATACCTTCTGTTATTCCTTTTTTCTCTACCTTACCTATAATCACTGACCGGGACACAGTTTATTTTCTAGAGTTGGCCAAAACATCTCCCATCACATGTGTTCCTTAGCAATATTTGCCCGTCAAGAGCTGGTATTTATTTCTCTATGCCTTGAATCTGGGAACACCCTGAGGCTCCCTGACCAACAGAACATGGTGGAAGTGATGCTGTACCCGTTCCAGGTCTTAGCTGGCTTGGTAACTTCTACCTCCTGTGTCTCTGACCACTGATTCTTAGAACCCAGCCACCATTCTATGAGAAACCCAAGCGACACGGAGAGGCTATGTATAGGTAATCTTTTTCACAGCCTTAACTTGACCTAGCATCTACTGACGGTAATGTGAATAAACCACTCTGGACATCAAGCCCAGTCCAGCTTTGTAATGACAGCAACCCAGCCAACACCTGATTACAACCACGTGAAAGAGCTTGACCAAGAACAGCCCACCTATGCCAAGTCAACCCACGGAACTATGAGAGATAATCACAAATTGTCGTCTGATGCCATTAAATCTGGGTAGTTTGTTACACAGCAAAAGATAACTAGGACACTGGCAATTAACAAAAAGGAAGCTAATACCCAGATGTATATTCATAGAAGTGTCGGAAACAGAAGGTCTAGAACACAGAAGATCTGAAAAAATAATTATCTTTTCACTTTACTATTCTGCCTACTTCTTTTTCCTCACAGAATTTACTATAGCAGTTAAGGATGATAACCAAACTTCAGGAAAAAATACTCAATTGGAACCTCATAGGAGACTCAACTTTTTTACGTTTACCAAAAATCAAACGTACCAGTTCTCTAATTCCAATAAATATTTTCTTAAAAGGGACAAGAACTGGGGCACCTGGGGGGCTCAGTCAGTTAAGCATCCAAATCTTGATTTCGACTCAGGTCATGATCTCAGAGTCCTGGGATGGAGCCCTGGGTCAGGCTCCCTGCTCAGCGGGGAGTCTGCTTCTCTCTCTGCCCCTCCCCCCAACTCCTGTTTTCCCTCTCTCTAATAAATAAAAAAAAAATCTTAAAAAAATAAAATAAAATTACATTCCAAAAAAGAGCCAAATTGTTTCAAAAATTTTTTTCTAAGCAGTCTCTTTTATTGGGGCATTGCTGAGAATAAATGTTTGTGTCCTCCCTGACCCCCACCAAATTCGTATGTTAAAACCCTAACCCCCCAAGGTGATGGTTTTGGAGGTGGGGCCTTTGGGAGGTGACTGGGTCATGAGAGTGGAGTTTCATGAATGGGACTAGTGCCTTTATGAAAGAGATTCCAGAGAGATCCCATACCCCTTCCACCGTGTGAGGACGGTGTGAGAAGCGGTCCCTCACCAGACACCAAATTTACCAGCGCATTGATCATGGACTTCCAATCTCCAAAACTGTAAGAAATAAGTTTCTGTTGTTTATAAGCCACCCAATTTATGTTAATTTTCTTATAGCACCCAAATGGACTAAGACAGGTAGCTTATAAATAAGAAGGCAATTTAGCAAAAAGTCTTTTGGGTTATTTAATTCCCTGAGCAAATTAAACACCCAGGAGTCTTTAACGTAATACTCTAAAATGAAAATCACCCAATCCTCTTGATTCTTACCTCTAAAAATGTCTCTAGAAGGTATTTTTCCCCTTTCCTCTTCACTGCTGTGAGTTCAGACTTCATCTTGCCTCGACCATTACAAATAGCTCCCAAATATCCTCCCTGTCTCACACCCATTTCCTCCACAGACCATGTCCCACACTGCTACCACAGCTTTGTTTTTCAAACATCTATTATATTATTTTACTCCTTCCACTCAGAAGAAAAAAAAAACTTTCAAAGTTTGATTTGAAAATCAAAGTTCACCAGTTTTAGTAGGATCTGCAAAGCCCCCAGTCCTGTTCCCATGGCTGCCCTCTCCAGTCCCAACCAACTTTCAGGTATCACTTCTCGCTATATCTCCTCAGGTTTTATTGGCTTTGAAAATCACCATTTTCCAATATTCTGCTTATGAATGCATAAACTCAAGTTTAATTTCTCCCAAGTTCTGTTTCTACGGTAAAATGCATGCTTATCATCACACGCCCACTTCTAAAGCCTAAGCATTCAGATCACCTGGCTCAGATCAGGAGTGGAGGGGAAAATGATACCCAGTGTGCCTTTGAAGGGGTCAGACATGAGGATGTGGACCTATTTCTTTCCTCTAAAAAAAGGAATGAATTAGGCGAGTATGGATGCAATTAAAAGTAAGGAGGTCTAAAGCTAGAAAAAGAAAGAGATGTTGGATGAGCCACGATCATCTGCTTAAAGTGAGGGCCAGCATAAAACTCAAGCGGAAGTGAACATGTCAGCCTCGGCGGTCACGTTAGCACAGTGTTCTCAACCTTGGCTGCACAGCAGATGTCTAACCCTGTGAAGTATACTCCAGGCCTATTACATCAGAATCTCTAGGGGTGGAACCAAGCCGTTGGTAGGTTTTAGAACACCCCGAGGTGATTCCAATGAGCAGTCAAGGTTGACATCCACTCTGTGAAGACACAGCTGATGAACAAGAACCAAAGTAGAGCGTTCACAGTTCAGATAACCAGAAAGCAACCATACATTCTAGTGCCTATAAGCACAATCATGATTTTCTCTGGGAATGCTCCATAGCCTGGGAGCAGGGGCAGGTAAAGGGAAAGGTTGGGTTTATCCAGAGTTTAAAACTGGCAGGGATCAAAATAATTGAGAGACCCGATCTCACAGCACTGCGATGACTGACCACAGGCTCCAGGCAGGATAAGAAAAGAAGTCAGGAAGTGGTGAGAGCCTGAGTAACTGACAACTGTCAATTACTCAAGCAGAAATGATGGCATGCAAGAGGACCACCTGACTTCAGAGAACAGGATTTCTGGGTTTAAGATTTAGGATTTCAGGGGAAGCCCCATTCTGAGTGATTATGTAATGTTGATCGAGGCCATAGCAGAGAACTGCTAGAGTAGAAAAGGTAGAAATCATTGGCTGGGAAAGTCTTTGGAGAACAAGGGATTGAGGTTGGGGTATTAGCTGGGGCCTCACCACGGATGACAGAGTCACCCGGCCTGACTATAGGAGCTGGGAAGGGGACAGAGCCAAGTCCAGGGGCCCGGGGAAGTCTGGGGCACAGTCTAGAGCAAGGAGAAGATGGCAGGTGGTATGAAGTTTGGAAGATGGCATCCCTATTAATGAGGTAGAAGAGAAATGGACTGAAGTGGCACTGTGCAGCAGCAGAATGACAACCCCGATCACAGAAGCCCAGTCCTGGGTGTGTGAGAATGAGCAGCTTCCAACTGGAAGGGCTGAAGCCTCTCCATTAAGGGGAAAAAAGGGAGGAGCGTCTTTTCAAACCTGATTTGTTCATGTCCCCCTCACCACAGCTCAATGACCATCAATGGTTTCCACTGCTCTTAAGAAAAAGACATTATTAGCAGGGCCCACAAGGTCTAGTGGAAAGGTCTGCCCGACTCCCTCAACTCATCAAGTTCCACACTCCCTCCTGGCTCTCTGCACATCAGCTTACAGGCCTTTTTTCCAATTCCTCAAAGTGCTATTTGCCCTCCCACCCAAAAGCCATTACGATTTGTTGTTCCCTCAGTGTCCCCTCTTCTCTCCATTCAGTTAACTCTTATACACGTTTCCATTCCAGCTCAAATGTTACTTAGGGAAGACTTCCTCAAACTTCCACACACGGCCATCTGCTCTCACAGCACTTATCGATGCTGTAGTTTTACACTTATTTAGGTGAGCATATAATAAAAGCCTGTCTCTCCAACTGGACTGTCCATCCCGGGAGGGCACAGACTGCATTATCATATTCATCGCTTATTCCCAATGCCTAGTAAAGTAACTGGCATACAGTAGACCCACTAGAAATGCTGTTGAATGAATGAATGAATGAATGAATGAATGAATACATGAATGGATATGCAAACAAACAGTGAAAAGGCACTAGATGGAATCTTGATACTATTCTTCTAGCAGCCAAAGATAACATTCCTCGCGTGCTTCCTATATGTGAGATATAGCCATTCATTTGATCAAGGCATCAACCTCTAAATAGGGTTTATCATCCCAATTTTATAAATGAGGAAAATGGCACTCAGTGAAATTAAAGGACTAACCTGTCATCCCCCATCAGAGAAGTACCAGAGCCAGGATTTTCCCAGGTAGTGGTACTCTATCTCTATGTAAAGCTGACAACAGGGGTACCTACAGTGAAGGTCAAAGTATTGCTCAAAACAGCAACTTCAGATGTGTGCGCATCTCTGAACTTCCATCAGTGTGACTGGCTTCGAGCTGGTGCTTTTCACCATGGTATTTTACAATAGAGTGGCGGTCCCAAGGGTTGCAAACTGGGTCAGTGGAAGAGAATACGTTTGAATGGGGAGCCCAATCCAATCACTGAGAGGACAGGTAGCCAAAATCCTCACGGGCAGTCACTAAAGATCAGAGGAGGAGGAGTCAGCTCAAGAAGTTGATTCACTTATATTGGAAACCGGGGATGTACTGTATGGTGACTAACATAATATAATAAAAAATCATTATAAAAAAAAGAAGAAGAAGTTGATTCACTGACTCACAGAGACCTTCCCTGAGATGGGCATTCTCATTCCAGTGAAAGTTCAGGAAAGGTAACCAGTTCCTGATGACAAAGTCTCTTCCGTATTTAAGGGACAAAACGCTGAAACTACCATGTAGAACTTAAAAACATGAGCTTCTTTTAAGGAAAAACTGGGTTGCTGTGGCAGGAGCCCCCCACATGGCTCGTTTGTGCTCATGCCGAAGGAGAGTGGTTTTCGGTGGGGAACAGTACTGAACTGGCTCCCTGACACTGCAAACCGATTTCCAACTGGCCCACAGTGCCAGGTCCAAAGCACACGAACCTCTAGACACACAGAGAGTATGTGAGAAAAGAAACTTCAGTGTTTTCCTTCAAATCTAGTTTTGGTCAAAATCCAAGTAAGAGACATTCGCATGCCTTACTAGTTTCCTAAGGCTGCCACAAAAAGTACCACAAACTTGGGAGAGTAACATGATAGAAATTTATACTCTCACAATTCTGGAGCCTAGAAGTCTGAAATCAGGGATCAGCAGGGCCATGTTCTCTCTGAAGTCTCTAGGGGAGAACGCTTCTGTGCTTCTTTCTAGCTTCTTCCAAGGATTGCCTAGGTCGGTGGCAATCCCTGGTGTTCTTCCACTTGTAGCTTCCTCACTCCAGTCTCTACCTGCATCACCACATGGCCTTGTGTGTGTGTGTGTGGGTGTGTGGGTGGGTGTGTGTGCACGCACACATGTGTATCTCTGTGTCCAAATTTTCCTCTTCTTATGAGGACACTGTCATTAGATGAAGATTCACTCTAATGAATATGACCTCATCTGAATCTGATTACATCTGTGAAGACTTTATTTCCATATAAGGTTACATTCATAGGTACTAAAGGTTAGTAGGCCTTTTTTTTTTTTTTAGTAAATTCCCTTATTTATTTTTTACATTAGTTAATATTCAGTTACTGTTGCTTAGAAGCACACGAATCCTAATTAGTACAGGAAGACCTAAAGAAAGCATTCCAATATTCTCACTTTTAAAAATAAACATGTTAACTCTAATGGAATAAAATAAAATAAAATAATAAATAAAAATAAACACTTGTATCTCTAAGGAAAATCACCATAATCAACTGGAAATTTAGCCAGCTACTAGGATACAAGGGGGGGGGAAATCCCTAAAAAAATAAGGCATATAAAAATCTGTACCTCCACACCTTTCCCTTAATCCCTGAAAGTCTTTTTTTTTTCCTTGCTCTTTCCCTCTAGTTTTATTGAGATATAACTGACCGATAAGACTGTATCGGTTTAAGGTATACGACATAAAGATTTGATACATGCATATATTACAAACGATTACCACAATACGTTCAGTTAACATCTATCACGGGAGACACAAGTCAAACACGCTAACCACTCGTTCCTCCGGGCAGTCCAAACCCCGGCTTCCTACAAATTCGGATTACCGGAACACAGCATACCTCCACTCAATTCACTTCACCGAAGGCTTCGGTTCTTCAGTAAAATGCCCTTCAAAGTTTAAATAAAAATATATGAAAAAATACAGTGGCTTCTTCTACAAAACCACAACTGAACACAATAATCTTTGTTTTTTCAAAAAGTCTTTTTATAGTTACCGTGGGAAAAGTTTTTTGTCCTGATGATAATGAAAAGTTTTCTTTTCTTTGCAAATCAGAAAGACAGTAGTTTATACTCTAGTAGTATACTTACACTTAGTAGTCTGTACTATCGCCACAGTAGTCTGGATCAAGAACTCTCAAATTCTGGTTGTACCAATATTATCGCGTGGGAAGGACAGGAGGGAGATGATTAAAATAGGTGCCAAGAGTCGCACCTAAGCTACAAAATCAGAATTAATGGCGCTAAGGCCCAGGCACATGTACTTCTGACAAGCTTTCAAAGTGATTCTGACGTACAAAAAGTGTGAGTACCACCAGGTGAGAGTTTTTTCACCTCCTTTCCTCCCTTTATTCTCAGCGGTATATAGTTTGCAAGTTCTATTTCAATGGTCTTAGGGAGTTCATGTTCTTTATTGCAAGCTATATATTTTTATGTTTAAATTTAATATGAACAGGCAGTTTCTAAGCATTCTACCTCTGAACTCCTCATTTGAAAATAATACTTGTGACTGTATTTTAGGTCCAATTGCATTTTTTCCCCAAAGATGCCACACATTCTCAAACAGATGGCTTTATTCATCCTCCCCATGTCCCTTCGTAGTGCACTGCAAGAAACTATTATTCTCTTCAAAGATGAAAAATAAAGGCTCAAGTCCAAGTCCAACTGAGTATTTATTAAACACCTTTAATGTTCAAGACACTGCTAAATATCGCCTCATCAGGACACGTTATACAGCTAAGGAGGTACGTCTCCGAATATAGAAAGGTCAGTGTTTCACTGAAACACCCCCCAGCCCGCCGACTCACTATCTCCTGCGTGCACAGAATTCAACAGTCTGAACACTTTAATTATTTTAATTGATCAATATAAGCAGTTGTGAACGATTCGGAATAAGAGCTCCAAGTTCAAGCACTTTTTTCTTTTCACGTGATTTTTCTCATCTTCGTTTCACATGTAAAAACTAATTAGAACCTCTCAAATTTAAGACTATAAAGTACCATAAAGAACTACAGTCACTGAGGTGAAAGAAAAAAAAAAAAGATACTGGTTTCCATGGCCTTCTACAGTGGAAACTACGTGAAAAATTATTTCGTTGAAGTCTTTTGTGAAACCCCTTGCGAGACTCCACTGTTGACTGTGGTTAGAATACATTCACAAGTATAATCAGATTGCATCATCGCCATCACCTGCTCAGAGGCAAGTTGAAGGAACACGTGCTCGTGAGGCTGAGGCTGCCTCATTGTCCGGCACTCTCATGTGGGCTTGCCAGGGAGATTAGTCACCAGTTTGCAGCTGGCTCCAAATTCAGTTGCTGTGCTCCCAGTGCAGATGCTGTGGCTTACCCTAATTACACTGCTCCAGTTTAATCTTTCCACTTGTCGCGTACCAGATACTGGATCGAATTCAAGACTCTGGAAATCGGTTTCGAACAGAAGAGACTTCAAAATCACACATTCGTGACCCTCCCCTCCGGCCTGCTAATCATATTGCATCACTGTATCTTTGGGATCTTCTGAATCCGTCCCAAAGGCATTTACAGCTACCTCAGCCATCACGGACTCGCATTAACACAAAGGCAGGAAAAGCTGTTCTTCAACAAAACCATTTTTTTTAAATAAAATTAAAGTTCTGTCAGCTCCAAAGGTACTTCTTATATTTAAAAAAGTTTCCGTTTGCTTCCCTGCTTGGAATTAAACATACTAGCAAATACTACAGAAATTAATCTCAGTCACTGGTTTCTAAAATCACCCTAGAGGCTTTAAAAGACACCCATAGATTTACCCCGCTATATATACTGGACTGAGTCATAATTCAAAGAGGTTTCTTTTAAACTTAATCTATAAATAAAGCTTATGCTGGTGCTGCTTCTAAGAGAAAGAACGAAAGAACAGGTTTCTGCCTATCTCAGGCAGGTCTTTCTGCTGCCTGTTACTGTCTCCATTTCATAAATGCCCTTGTGTCAAGACTGCTGTCCATACAAGGAAATGGGGTAAAACAGAACTCTTAAAACAAAAAAGAAAGACAATCCTAGCATCACAAATTCATAGAAGATAATCAGACAAGAGGCTCCAAGAAGGTATTTGTGGATGTGAAGAAAAATGATGAGGGATAAAACACAGATTTCCCAATAGTCATAATTTATTAGGCATCTGTTTCAATTTGTTGGATGCATGTAGTTTTTTCTCCAAGATAACTCAAGGTATGATTTGGAAGGTATACATTTTAAACTTTAGATTATGCATTTCTACTCTCTTGTTTCTTAATAATGCATTCATGCCACATAAGTGGTAAAAAAACAGACAACCCGTGCCTTCACCACATATACCATATCATGCACGATATTATTTAAAAAATTAAAATACTAAAATAGTTGTATGAGTAAAATAAAGTATCTTACAAGAAATTCACATCAGTGTATTTCAAAATACAGATTCAGATAACATATTCAAGTTATAGTGAACACAGTATCTAAAAAAAAAAATCACTCTTAAATTCTGCAATATTTCTCCTTCCCAAATGAATGATATCAGTTTTACTTTATTATCTAAAATTCAGAATGTGTATATTATATAGAAATATGAAGTTAAACATTCTGCTGGAACAGGTTATTCAACACAGTGCTAAAATAATCAATCACTGTGTCGATTCTAAAAACTGGATTTCCCTAAAGTCTAAAAGCTACATAACTATGATAAATCGACCCTACTGTACTTTCAGTTTTCTGTTTAATATTTTAAAATAACCAGTAAACATCAAGTTTAGTTAATAGCCAACTTTCCTAAACAGACTTTCCTATGAAAGAATATGTTAATCTGACAATTACTTATAGCCAGTTATAAACTTAAGCATACATAACAGTGATGAGATTTAAACAAAATCTTCAGGTCAAATTTCAAACTTATTCTCTCATCCTGACCCCAGCTCCCAACCAATACTATTACAAATTAATTTCTATGTTATTTAATATTTATTTTATTTGTTCCAAATATAACACAAGTTGCCCTACAACACTCTATATGGGAAAAATACATGGATTTAATGAAGCAGAGGCCATCTTAGCCAATATGATTGGAACTATTTCTTTATTTCATAAACATTCAGTTAAATGGGAAATCATTTAAAAATGCATACCTTCAACATTACCTTTTAATTCAAAGCAAACAAATCATATCCATTTAGGAAAGTACATAATTTGAAGTTACTTAGAAGAACTACAATTTTTCCTGGCCTTGTCTCTTCCCGTATCATGGCACAACTGAATGCTGGTTTGGGCTGTTATTCAGTACAACATACAACGATTTCTAGGGCCTGTGTAACCATGACATAGTCATTTTTGGCACTGGATTGCTCTTAACTCCTCCTCCTCTTCCTATTTAGATCCAGCCTTTTCTGTCACAACCTGTATGGTTTCTGCATCATCCATGATTTCATTTAAAACACACGAACAAAAAAACTGTGACTATTCATTTACCACACATTAGCCTCTTACTAGATTGACAAGGGCCTTCAATTTGTCTGAGATAATTAAAAACGCATGAACAACAACAACGAACTATGTTCTTCAGTATCTTTTGTAATTCAGAATATTCTCAAGTCACAGTTTTCACCGAAGTTTAGTAAATGCTTCAATGGAGATTTTGCTCTGTGCCCTCACTATACCTACTATTTTTTAAATGTTTGATGCTATCTATTTTATGTGACTGCTAGCTCTGTCTTACACTTGTTTTCCAAACTGAAATTCAAAACTCGTTTTTTCCTATCTCTTCTTTAAACACTCCAAAATCTTCTGATTTGAAGGTTACACCAAGGACATTACATCTGATGGCAAACTATGGCTTTTAGGTCACTTTCTCGAAGATCCTAAGGATAGGGATGGGAAGAAACTTGAAGTACAGGGAGCACACTCATTTCAGGTAAGTTTATTTTCGAGTGCTTCTATGCTGAAGGTACATATTAATGGGGGGAAATTCTATAAATAATTTAGAGAATCCATTAGGTAAAACACTAAAAGATATATAATGTATATTATTCTAAAGTTCTAGGATTTGTGAATTTGCCTATAACATAAACTATAGCTTGTTAGTTCTACTTGCCTTGCTGTCTATGGTTACTGTAACTCCCTCTTTGAATTTCTGTACTTTCCTGCCCCATGCTCTTGTATGTCCTCATTTGCAGAACTATTTCAACTACGTGGCATAACTAATCTGCAGTAAAACTGTCATTACCAATAAAGACAAATCATTTGTAAGTTTGTGAGCAAAAGGTTGATCAGAATCTCTCCCTACAAGTGCTCAACACCCCAACAGCTGACTTCTCCCCAACTTTCCACCTGTTACTTGCTTTAACATTTCCACACAGGGAAGACTTGGGGCCAAGGCCCATATATGCAGAAAAGCCACCTGATTAGAGTTCTGAGCCTTTCTTAGTAAGCCCAACACATAATTCATTGTACACAACTTCTGATTTGGTTTGTAGCAGATGAGAACTTAAAGATATTTGCAAATCAGTCTGATGCGGGATCCTAGATTCTTTTTATAAGTTATCTCAGCCACACCTAAATTGATAGCTTTTTTCTTTTTAGCAATTAAACTATGAATTATTTTCAAAGCATTTAACTATGTTTTTGTAGAAATAATTACTTCTTCGATATATTTATATATTTTTAAAATTAAATTGTGCAATTACGGGAACAAACACCCACATTTCGGAGCAAAGAGTGTGACCCATGGACAGGACACCACTCTGCTGGAGGAGCCAAAGCATGTCTTTTGGGGAAGGGCCTACACACTGCCATTATTTAGGGCTTCACGGAAAAGTTGAGAGAATATTGATCAATTCGCAAACTCACCTAAGTAGAGGTCAATTAAGACTTCCCTTCTACACTATTCTTTGAGGAAAACATGGGACCCCTCTTTTCCAAAGTAATGGCCAAAGAGGTACTGAAATAGAAGCAAAGGTATTTTGGAGGAAATTAAAGAAAAATAAAACTTGAGTTTTCAAGTCTTTGTCAAAGACCAATCCTATGCTTCCAATTCTTATTTCAAAGATAAACTTGTATCATTATATTTTTAAATAAAGGTTTTGGGAAAAAATTGGTGCATATATAATTAAATAATAAGAGTCAATCACAGATTTTTTAATGCTTAATCTAATTTTATTTTTAAATGTTATTTATTTGAGAGAGAGAAAGAGAGCAGATGCAGAGCAGGGAGAGGAGCAGAGGGGGAGGACGAGAGACAAGCAGACTCGGCACTGAGAGCGTAGCCTACATGGGCTCAATCCCGGGACCCTGAGATCATGACCTGAGTAGAAATCAAGAGTCAGACACTTAACCCACTGAGCCACCCAGGTCCCACAGGATTTTTAATAGAAATTTTTACTTAGTGAAACAAACTCATTTTTCATATAAGATATACAATAAAAGCAATATTTCCATCTTGATATAGACAATATTTTATTTTCATTAATAATGAAATCTGACAATCAGAACTCCACCAAACTAAAAGAGCTACTGTTAACTATCCACAAAGCTGAAAGCAGCACAGAAGAACCTACAAATGCTAACATAAAGAGGTAAAAACCTCTCCATTTTAATTTAGTTGGGTTACTGTTCTTTCTCTAATTTATATTCATAAAACTCAAAAATTATCCCTTTCCCCCCAAAATATTCTATAAATGTCAAGTATTGGGCTGTGAATCAAATCTCAACACATATAAAGATTATCATTTAGGCCACATTCTCTGACCACAATGCATTAAATTAAATTAAATTAAAAATCTTCACCAAAAAAGATAACCAAACAAAACATCTCACATATTTGGAAATCTTAAAATATTTTTTTGAAGATTTTATTTATTTATTTGATAGAGAGAGCACAAGCTGAGAGAGGGGCAGAGAGAAGCAGACTCCCCACTGAGCAGGGAGCCCAATGTGGGGCTCGATGAACGCTGGGATCATGACCTGAGCCGAAGGCAGACACTTAACAGACTGAGTCACCCACAGCACCCTGGAAATCTTAAAATATTTTTCAATAACTCAGCAATGAAGAATAGAAATTGAAAAATATATAAAACTGACAACTAGCAGAAATAATACAAATTAAAATTGGAAGCTGCTAATTAGCATTTGAAGCGAAATACAGAGCATTTTAATGACTACATTAGGATATAAAAAAGCTAAAAACTGATAAGCCAACCAGCCTAAGAAGTCAGAATGAGACTAACAAAATAAATCCCAAAGAAAATGGGGAAAAAAACTGAGGTAGAAACAAAAAACAATGAAATAGGATATAAAAATGCAACAGAGAGGAACAATAAATTCTAAAGTCCATCTTCGAAAAGACTAAAAAAAAAAAAGATAGAAAGAAAACAAAACAAAAAAAGAAAGAAAGAAAAGACTAAGCAAAAGCAGCAAAGGAACAAGCAAACAAAACTAGGGGGAGAAATACAACAGAACAACACAAATCCCAGAGATCAAAAAAGAAAGAAGATGTTATTTTAAAAAACCCTCTGGCAATAAATTATTTTTTTTTAAATGAGCAATTTCTTACGAAACTATAACTTACATATTGACTCCATAGACCAGTCAATAATTATTAATAAATTCATTCAGTAGATAGAAATCTACCTACTAACGCAGTACCAGGCCCAGATAATTTTACAAGTGAATTCTATTAAAATCAAATCTTATACAAATTTTCCCAACAAATTGTTTTAAAAATAAGGAATACTTCTTACTTCATTTAATGAGTTTAATATAACCCTGAACCAAACTTTTCAGATAGCACAAGAATGGAAAATTATAAATTTTACTCCTAAAAATGTGTTGCAAAAATCTCAAGCCAAATATAAGCTAAATGAATCCAGTAATTTATTTTTAAAATATCAAAAATAAAATATACTTTGACTTTACTTCAGGAATACAAAGTTGTTTATACATCAAAGCTTAAAGGCAAAAAAGTACTTGATCAAGAGATCTAAAAAAGGCATTTAATACTCACTGCCAATTTATATTTTAAAAAACCCTTCTAACAAATTAGGAGTAACCTGGTAAACAGTATATACTGTATTTACCAGTTAAACACTGCAAACATCATAAGCATTCTCTTCACAATCAAAAATGGAAAAAAAGATGTTTGCTTTCACATTTCAACATACTAGACAGAGACCCTAGATAACGCAACAAGAATAAAAAATAAAAGCCATAACAACTGCAAAGAAAGAAACCTCATTATTTAGTGTTCACGATTACCTACTTAGAAAATCCAGAAGAATCTAAAGATGAATGATTAGAAATAAAAACTTTATCGAGATGGTTACTACAAAAATCAACTACATATTTTTATACTAACAACAAACACGAAATGCAATCTTCAAAAAGAAAACATTTTCAGAATGACAACATAGTGGAAACCCATGTATCCACCACTCAAGAAATAGAATTTACTGAACCTTGAAGTTGCCCCATCTCACTCTCCCTTACCCCCACTTCAGAGGCAAATTCTCTCCAAATTCTGTGTTTCTCATTCCTTAATACTGCTACCATATTTATTTACATCCCTAGTTTAGTTTTATGTTTTTGAGCTATATATTAATGGAATCACAATGATGATGTATATTCAATATTCTTGAGCAATTTGCCTTTCTCATTCAACATCGTGTATCTGGGATTCACCCCAACTGTGGCCTGTACCTTGAGTTGTTTCATTTTTATTTGACATTGCATTGTATGAATATACCACAGGTTATGTATCTATTCTGATGATGGACATCTGGGGCGTTTTCTGTGTTTTGTTTTACCATTAAAAGCAACAATGGTATTGGACGTTTGTAGGAAAGAAGGAGGAGGAGAAGGCGAGGGAGGTGAAGGAGAAGAACCACCACCACCTTGACTTAGGTCTAACACTTTATACAAAAATTACTCGCAACGAACCACCTGATTTGTGGTATTTTTGTGATAGCAGCCCAAAGGGACTAAGACAGCAAAGGCAAGGGATAAAAATAATATCTGGTAAGATCCACCACTTTAATGACCCCCAGCTAGTCACAAGACAACATGACAAAATGTGATACAGGGACACATCAACAGACCCCTGTGCGGAACAGGTGATTTCTAAGCAAACCCTAGTCAACCCTTAAGCCTCACTCTGTCCTTGCAGGCTCAGTGCCTGACTCCCAACGGTCCGCCTTCTCTCCAGAGTTTCTTCTGCTCTGTTTTACAGCATTCTACCCTCCTTGGCTGGTGCTTTTTGAAATGAACACCAACAACTGGCCTCTCTACCTTATCCTTGGGGCTTATCTTCACAAAAGATGGTGAGGTAACAAAGGATGAGTCTTCCTGACTCTCACAGGTGAAGATCCACAACTGAACGACTTTCTACTGTTCACATCTACAAAAATGAACCGCCCTTAAATCTACACTGGAAGCATTACGTAATTATTCACACATACACAATTCAGATACATTTGAGAATATGGACAGAGAAACATGGAAATCCATTTCAGACAAATAGGAAGGAAAATTCCTTAACCATGACAAGAAATTTGTAAAATATGTGAGAAATTATGCAAGGTGCCAAAAGGCTGGGTATTAAAGAGTTAATTAGCATTTTTGAGGTTAGGACTCTCTTTCCCTTCTCCTCTCTTGCCTTTACCTCCCTTCTCTCTCCCTCCCTCCTCTCTCTCCCCCCTGTCTCTGTCTCTCTCTTGGCTGGTTAAGAAATTCTTAAAAGAGAGCTATACAATATAACCGCCTACATTTGTATTACACGATATATACCTGTGTATTCGGTATTTTGCACTATCTTTCCTTTGATCACATTTCACAGCAAAGAGAAGTCCTAATATTTATGCCCACTGTATCTGTTGAAACACTGCCTCCACAGTTGCTCATTTCAGTCAAAATAGCTTACCATGTACTGATTGTAAAATATAATGGGAAGATGGCCAAAACACAGAAAAGTTTATTATTATATTACTAGAATTTGCATCTACTTTAGAGTTCTACAAAGGACAAATACATGGACTCATTTTTAAAGGTTTCCTTCCAATGTTTCAAGTGATAAAGCCTGCAGGTTTGTAAAAGATAACTTAATTTCTTAATAGAGTATTAGACCTGGTCCCATTATTTCCCAAATGGTAAATGCTGTCTAACAAATACGGGGGTGATTAAATCAGGGTCACTGTCACTTGGGTAACTGTTCAGTACAGAAACAATTTATAATATATATACCTCTACAAACTAAAGCTGAGCAATCAATAATTTTGTCTTCCTTCGTCTACAAGTAGCTTATTCAACATTAACGAGTAAATCAAGGGTGAAAGGGAGGGTTGTAAATCACGAAGAAAAGATTCATTTTACTCTTAATTCCCACTTGAACCTATGTAAAATGTTAAGTTACAGACAGTTAAGGAGAAGCTGTTGTTTTTGAATATGTAATTGCTATTTAGATGATAATGGCATGGATGTCGCAGTAGAACCATGATCCAAATTTGAATAAGGTCTTAATGAAGGAGGCGAAGAGAAGAATGAGGAATGAAATACAACAGTGTCAGCAACAGACCTTAATGAAGCAAATCACTTTCAGTACCTTTGTAATTCAGGAGGAGCTGCATAAAAAAAGTGGCAACTGAAGGATCAAAAGCAGGACCTTTGCAAACCAAACATGCTTAAAACATGACATCACTGTCTGGGCAACAAGGCATTGTGGAGAGCAGCCTCAATGTTTGGGTTTTGCAGCTCAGATAGCAAAATAACTACATTAAAAGATCTGGCTAGGCAAACCAGTTTCCTTAGAAAGCATCTTTATAGTTCAAGTTAATGACATTTCTGAACAGAAAAAGAATTTAAATGTCCAAAGATATCTTGGCTGATTTTTAAAAAGCACTAGATGTTAACACTAAGAATCGTTTTAAGGCAAAATTAAGCTGAATTCTGGATCCTATAAAACTAAAGAGGTCTTTTTTTTTTTTAAGTTTCACACTATCACCCCTTCTTTTATTGTGTTAGATTTATGAAGCATACAATGCATTCTACTTAATAAGCGATAGAATCGTTTTGTATATTCCTATTCAGAAATCAATTTCACTTTTGCAAAATCGCACTGAGGCAGCATGAGAGCATATGGCATTCCCACTGCCAAACGGAACATACGTTTAGCATGTTTAAATGGTTTACCAAAGGTAACATTGATGATGGTGCTAGAAACGGAACACAAGGCTTCAGATTTCCAGGGAAGTCATTCAAGGAAAGTAAAAAGTGCCATAGTTATAAACTTAATTTGATTCCCATACGGGTATTTCCTCAAGTCTTCTAAGTAACAATAATTTGATGCCCAAATCCATTCCATATGCATATTGTAGGCAGGTCAACCACCATGCTGGATACACTTTTTGCTGCGCAGACCATACTCACAAAGAGCCACGGAAACTGATTTTTGCCTATTTATCCCAACTCCTCAAGTATGTATAGAAACATCCTATCTAAATCCTACTATCCACGGAATGCTAGAGCAATCATTACCGCTATGTGCATCTAATGAGAAAACAACCCCTCAATACTAATTAATAAGTCCCTGACACAGTCATGTCACTGTTTCTAGGGACTGACTAAAAATGATTTGACTTCAAAGATAGGAATGGAACAAACACCTAAGCTCGGCGTTAAGAAAAATTCACTGTCACCCCCCCGGGGCCACTGCTACTGCGAATGTTGGCACGGTACTGGATTATTTTTAAAATCTAAGATGGCCCATCCGAAAATAACGGAAACAACACACAGGATGTAGAACATACTGGGTAAGAGCACAGATCAGACGAGCTAGTTTAAAATCCCAGCTCTGGCACTTAGGAACTGTGTGGTCTTGGACAAATTACTCAGCTTCTCCCACAATTAGCGTCTCCATCTGTGAGTTGGGGATAACGGTGCTAAATTCTTAGAGCAGCTATGAAGACAAAACGAGTTAAGATCGTGTATCATCAGGGTTATTTGCATCACTCACTAGTGTGGGGCTTTAGCTGAGTTTGGTAGGCTCTGCGTACCTCATTTACCCCAACTGTAAAAAATAACAATTCCTCATGTTTATAGGCATAATTCAACTGAAGCTTTGGAATGTGCTTTAAAAGACCAAAAAACCAGGGCACCTGGGTGGCTCAGTCGGTTAAGCAGCCGACTTTGGCTTGGGTCGTGATCCCGGGTTCTGGGATGGAGCCCCCAGTCAGGCTCCCCGCTCGGCAGGGCATCTGCTTCTCTAGCTCCCTCTGCCCCTCCCCCTACTTGTGTTCTCGTGCTCTTTCTCTCTCTCTCTCAAATGAACAAAAAAAAAAATCTTTTTTAAGTCTTTCTTTAAAAAATAATAATAATAATAAATAAAAGACCAAAAATCTTACACATACCGTTAACATTCTTCTATTATTAGTTTTAATTTTTCTTACTAGAATTACTAAACCTCATGTACTTCCTATGTCCTGCTGGCATTTTCTCAACTTGTCCTTCTCTCCTCCCATCACAGGGCCCCTAACCAGCAAAGCTAGACTGCTGTGCTGACATGATAGGCCTGACTCTACGTCCCTTGACTCTAGTTCCTTGACTCTACATCACTAATTCATTTTATAAACTTTTTTGATGATTTTTTTCATCTGACTTTGGTTCTGCTTCAACATGGATTTTACATATTTTCATTAATCTCTCCTCTTTTCTCCCCCCAAATCACACACCACACAGAAACACAACCAAGCATCGTCTACTTTCTTTTCAATGCCAGACTCCATGAAAACTTTGGTGACTTTTGTAACTTATTCTAGGGAATGGTGATTTCATCTAGGTTTTTTCCATGCTGAACAGCACCAAAGATTCCTAATAATAGATTATAGAGCAGAGATACTTTTTGGTTTTGAATATGTGCAATAGCATCAGCCTGAATTATAATTCACTGCCTTATCATGGAAACACTCAAATGATTACCAAAGTAATGTATTAGGTAAGCAGAGTACTTAGAGCCAGATGCTTATAGAAAATATGCATCAAGCATTTTGGATGACACTCTGAACATGAACACTGCACAAAGCATGTGACCCGATCCAATTATATTCCCTTTATCCTACAGAGTCACTTTATTAGGTTTAAACATGACTTGAGTGAGTACCTTCTTGGAACACTTAGAGTTAGTTTTCATTCATTTCATCCATTGGAGTACTTGAAAGCACTCTAATACGATAAGTGGTTATTATGATTAAAAACTGCGAAGATTCTATTTTTTATCAGCCAGTTATGTTTCCAAAGCACAATCTTAATGACAAAAACTAAATCGTAGTGCATCCTTTATACAAACTTCATTACACTCATCTTGGAAGTTCATGCGTTCATTTCTTATTCTATGCAGTTCAGTACGTGCTGGTTAAAGCGGAGATCTCTCCACACCATTGCGTAGAAGGTTTTAAAAAACAAAGACTGGTTTACAAGATGTGAGAAGAGGCGCTCCCTTCGATTTAGAATAATCACAAGGTCAGAGAGAATGTCAGCAGTCCTGTGTGCCGTGGCCCCTGTGGTGTCATTCCCCTTCTGGACGTGTACCTTCATGCTGAGTGAGTCTGCATCTCTTTGCATTCAGATAACGAAAGCTGTTCAGGACTGGCCCCGTCTTCCCTGCCGATTTTACTTCCACCCAAATAAGACACAACACTACTTTTTTCCATTGATGACCATTTGTAATTAAAAACTGTGAGTTAAACTGATATTCTGGTACAGAAGCCATTCTCTAAGGCAGCAGTTCTTAAACTTTGTGATCTCAAGACCTCTTTACACTCTTGAAAATATTGAGGACCTCAAAGGGCTTTTATTTATGTTATACCTACTGATATTTAATCATATTAGAAATCAAAACTGAGAAATTTAAAACATATTTATTAATTCATCTAAAATTATGTTTTGGGGGCACCTGGGTGGCTCAGTCAGTTAAGCGGCTGCCTTCGGCTCAGGTCATGATCCCACGGTCCCAGGATTGAGCCCCCAAGTTGAGCTCCCTGCTCAGGGGGGAGTCTGCTTCTCCCTCTCCCTCTGACCCTCGCCCCTGCTTGGGCTCTCTCTGTCTCTCAAATAAATAAAATCTTTAAAAAAATAAATAGAATTATGTTTTGCATGTTAACATAAATAGCATACTTTTATTAAAAATAGCAATATTAAAACACACTAAAATGTAGTGAAAAGAGAGGCATTATCTTGTTTTTGAAATTCTCTTTTTTGAATTAAGAGGGGACAGCTGGGTTCTCCTAGCTGCTTCTGCATTCAGGCTGTTGTGATTTACTGTTTGGCTGCAGTATATTAAAACCCAGGGTCACCCAGATATGCACTTGGGAGAAGAAAGACTTCCTGGACCCCATGAAGGTATCTCTTTGAGAACTACCATTCTAAGGAAGGTTTGTGTAATTATATTAAAACATCTTACTGGCCAAATAAGAAATGTTAAAAAAACAAAAACAAAAACCCTCTCAGGGGCTCACCCTCGGCCTCTGCGTTGGTTGAGACAAATTCTTGGCATCATCTGCATTGTAAGCACCTGTATTTGCAGACGGTTTAAAACCTGAGTGAGGGGGCGCCTGGGTGGTGCCAGGGTCCTGGGATTGAGCCCCGCACGGGCTCCCTGCTCTGCTGGGAGCCTGCTTCTTCCTCTCCCACTCCTCCTGCTTGTGTTCCCTGTCTCTCAATGGCTGTCTCTCTCTCTGTCAAATAAATAAATAAAATCTTAAATAAATAAATAAATAAAAAGAAAAAGAAAACCTGAGTGAGGACTTCTGGAATTCAATATAGGTTAGAAAAGATGTTTTTTAAATTAATGGGCTATTTCTTGCCATGTATATGGTTACATCTATACAGTGGACAAAGTTTCTTTCTCTTTTTATTTAATAAATGTAAAATTAGAGCCCTAACAAGTTGGTACTTCACATTAAAACATTAAAAATTCTATAGGTGAGGGGCGCCTGGGTGGCACAGCGGTTAAGCATCTGCCTTCAGCTCAGGGTGTGATCCTGGCGTTATGGGATTGAGCCCCACATCAGGCTCCTCTGCTATGAGCCTGCTTCTTCCTCTCCCACTCCCCCTGCTTGTGTTCCCTCTCTCGCTGGCTGTCTCTATCTCTGTCAAATAAATAAATAAAATCTTTAAAAAAAAAATTCTATAGGTGAAATAAATTGGAATGATAATTAATACTTCATTCTAAATTTTGATAGAAGACCTACAGGTAGATAGAAGACAGCAACCTTTCAAAAGAACAGGAATCTGTAATTCAGTAATTCAAGGAACTGACATGACTCTTACTGGAGAAGCCTCACTTTAGGCACATTTTCAAAACCTGAGCAAAAAAGAGCCACAAACATCGAGTGGATCTTAATCGCCATTTTAGTGGGCAATGGTAATTATTTTTGGCAAATAAAATAAACTACAGCTGTGCCCAATTACATGAAGAGTCATTCACTGAAAGTCTGGCAAGGAAGAATTTTAAAAGCAGGCAGTAAATTTAGGGCAGCGCTACCAGAAGGCCGGCTGATGGCATTCTCCCGAAATTCTGCTGTGGCTGGTCTAACGGCTTCAAAGAACACATAATAAATTTATATTCCAACAGGACTGAAGGAGCAATATAAGCAAAAACTGAGTGCTTTTCCCCTGCAGCTAGGACAGGGAAGTTGTACAGGTGGGCATAGCAACTGTTCATCAACACAAACTATTCGGCTCGTCTGTCGGCATTTTTTACAGAGAAGAAAATGAGGCAGGGTGGTCAGGTAGGGTGGACAGTCTAGTAGCTCGGATTAGGACCAAATTTTACTCATGGGAACACAGTTCAGAGATTATAACAGAGGTCAGTGGAAAAAGAAGATCCAATTTAAAGAAAATCGCTTCAAAAACTATAAATATTTATCTAATACATTAAGCAATATGTGCCTTTCGTTTTCATCCTTGAGGGTTGTTCATTTGGAAATTTTAAGAAATGTTTAAAAGGCACCATGAAAAACGCAAAGAATAAGAATTTAAGTGAAAGGGGCTGTTTCGAGTATTAGAGGAAAAAGATACCTGAGTTTTATGTAAGAGCCACTTGGGTGTGATTGAAACCCAGCTTTCCTGCCTCTCAGACCAGAATTCGATCTTACTTCACAAAATGTATGTAAAAAATAAGACCGAATAAAATATATAATATTAACACTGTACTAAAACTTTTTCTATCTTTCTTTGAAAGTCAGTTTGGGAAGCACAGGACCACAAGGCCCTGAAAAGAATATCAATTACATTACCAACTTTGAAAGAGTGAGTTAATGGAGATTCAGGGTTTTAAAACATGAAATGGCCTGTCATTTCTGTACCGATATTATCAAATGCTGTCTTTTTAAAACCAAGCCACGAATAATTTAACCCATAAAATCTAGCTTTCAACCACAATAATGGAAAGAATGGAAGAACGAGGTGACGAGACATCTATGCAGGGGTCACTCCTCTGCCTTGGGATTCCTTGCCTCAAATTCAACTGTATGTGAACGTATTTCCATCTACCTTTTCTGCCTGAATTTCCATACAGATCTCAGCTTTACAAATCATGACCTCCCCTTGTTGAGAAAATTCATAAAAGAAGAGAGGTCAGAGATAGAAAAGGGAAGTAGAGCCGAGAACAAAGAAATAGCAAAAATGGTCACAGCGAAATCTTAGAAAAGAGAAAGAGAAATGGCAGAACGTAAACACAGCTGGGTGTCCACAGAAGGTAAGGGATCCGAGACAAAGGTAAGAGCATCTGTCGTGCAGGAAGTGAGACCCACAACTGCAAAGCCATGGACAGGCGGGCGAAGCACAGCTGACATACAGGGTCAGGAGGGGAGCACCTATCCGTGTTCTGGTCATCATTCTAATCCTGCTTCTCTAAGGCCAGGATCAGGCAGGACCTGCAAGGCAGGGGACTAAGGTCCACTCTGAATCAGAAAAGCAGTAGGACACAGAACAGTTAAATGAAGGGGGGGGGCTTGAAAACAATCCTACTTTATAAATACTTTATCCTCATAAGTCAGTCAGAGAGAGACAAATATGATTTCACTCATATGTGGAATTTAAGAAACAAAACAGATGCACACAGGGGAAGGGAGGGAAAAACAAAATAAGACGAAATCAGAGAAGGAGACAAACCGTAAGAGACTCCCAACTCTAGAAAACAAACTGAGGGTTGCGGGAGGGGAGATGGGCAGGGGAGGAGCTAAAGGGGTGGTGGGCATTGAGGAGGGCACGATGTGATGAGCACTGGGTGTTATACGCAACAGATGAATCACTAAACTCTACGTCTGAAACCAATAATACACTATATGTTAATTGATTTTAAATAAAATTTGAAAAAAGAAAATAAATCAATAAATACTTTATCCTCAACAAAGCAACACAAATTTGCAAGTGTGGGAGACAGAAATCTGGGAAAGTTCCTAAGAAACAAGGCATAGTGAATGGAAGGAGTAGGGCAGTTTCCGGTATCACTTACTGCAGATGTGTAAAATGTCCCGTACATTGTCTTCAGTGCGCTTTCCTGCTTTCGGTCAGCAAATGCAACAACTGTCACGGACACAGCTCCAACTGAAGGCCCCCAACCTTAGTCTCCTCTTAAGGTTTTAAGTTCCTGGCCACAACTTCATCCCTATGAGGGATAAGCTCCACAGTGAGGGAGGAAACCATACGGTTTATTCCTTTAAAGTTCTATTATGTACTTAAAAGGTAAGACAGGTTCCATCCTACCTCACAGTTTTCTCCATGAGGAACAGAACGTGCTAATTAAATGCCTGACACACAAGTGAAATGTTAGCCAGATCTCTGCAGAGATCCAAGTGTGAATTATGTGATTTTTTCTTACTATAAATTTTGGGGTTTGGGGGCTCCCCCCCCAAGGAATTACTTACATCAGTGAGCATCTCTAAATATTTGAAAGGCTTATAAATAAGTGGGTAAAATATCACCCACCTTCATGAGAAGAAAATACTTTATTTTTACTTTCACTTTTCTTCAGAACTTTCCCTATCTTTAAACACAGTTTTCTGGATATAATCTGACTAGAAGTAAGCAAGAGATTTATTTCCACTTATGTAAATACTATTATTTATTACCCAGGGCCTAGTTTAGAGGTTTTACTGTACAAATTCATCCACTCTCTCACTACTCCAATATTTACTGGACACCTACCTAGTATCTGTAAGGCATTACATGGGCACTAACACTGTGGAGCCTCACAAAAGAGGTGCTTCCCCCGTAGCTGAAAAATATATCTGCCCTCCCTCAGCACAGCTTCAGGGCAAAATGTGAAAAGCCTGGAGGAAGGAAGTAGTCTTTCTGGTCCTAAACTTAGAACTAAATCTATTTCCAAGATGACCTTCCAGATTGGAACATCACATCCACAGACCACCCTAGGGATTCTGAGAGTTTCTAAAGTGAAAATTTCCAGTGCTCCTGTTTAGGTCAGTCTGGTGCCACTATTTTTAAACAGTTCAAGATTTTCCTATTTTAATGTAAAAATAAAATAAATCTGTACTTTGAATTCATAAATTTTTATAAAATTCTACAGAAATTAAAATCTTCACTTGAGGCCCAAGTTTATGAATGGCTGGTGGAAGCATAAACATATTTAACTTTCAAATCATCAGAAAAAGAATCTAAGAGACCTAAAAACTCCTTCCAATCCCTTAAAAAAAAATTACACTAATAAGAAGGAAAAGCACAAAACTATACCCTAAGAAAGGTCTGACGTTTCCATGATCAGTGAAGTCAGTACCCCATCGAGTTGGAGGAAACCAACATCCACAAAATTCATCCCTTGCATGCTGCAGGAAAATTCAGGGTCTACTTTTGGGGATGCATATGACTTTGAGAGGTGTTCAGTTTAAGACAAGATTCTCATTCACCTCACCATTAAACAGTTGCTCAGGAAGAGACGTGGTTAATAATAACGAGGGCCAGAGAAGAGGGGAGGGGAAGAGGTCACCACCAACAGAACCCGAGAAGCTAAAGCTGCAGCACCTCCAGGTAAAACCTGGCCACCGGATAGTTCCAAAGCTCGGACCGAACTGCCCAAACAGGATCTCCAGTTATACGATCTACCACAAAAAGGAAAAATATTCAGACAGGTTAAAGTCTGCAATGATTCGATCTCAAACACCGTGTTAAGTCATGTGGATCTGGTTCAAGAAGTGACTTCTAAGGAAAAGGCTACGTTTTAAAACATTGAAAGTCGACTTAACAAACATTTCTTGTTTAAAATTTCTACCAATCTAGTTGAAACTGATGGCGGAGAGGGAGGCACAAATGCAGTCACAGATATTTACGAAAAACACTAAAGAAATTAAGTCTCCATAGTTACTTTAAAAATAAGAATTGTTATATATTGCAACCTTCTCATAGAAATTTGACCTATCTGTATCTTACTTCATTAATTTCACCAAAAAGAAAAAAGATTTGATGAAGCTTATAGCAACTCACAATAAATAAAAGTCCCTTTACCAGCACAGTGTCTAGGCCATGGGCACTCAGTAAGTATTTGAGTAGGTACTCGATAGATATTTATTGAATAAATGATTAACTTACTGGAAATTCATGAATGGTTTACAAGGATTCTATGAGTCTCCTGAACTTGTAGGTGAAATATTAGGCCCATGGGTACACAGGCATTTTTTCAACAGATCCTCATACAGCCCATATCCAAAAAAGGCTATGGCGTATTTAGAGTAATGGATGAATGGATGAATGACTTATCTTTCAGGCAGCCCACTATTAATATTGCTTGTTACTGAGATTTTGATAAGAACTTGACAACCAGAAGATCGAGATACCACATTTTCTGGATAGAACCTGAAGTACAGAAATTCTCTTTTTTTTTTTTTAAAGATTTTATTTATTTATTTGACAGAGAGAGAGACAGCCAGTGAGAGAGGGAACACAAGCAGGGGGAGTGGGAGAGGAAGAAGCAGGCTCACAGCGGAAGAGCCTGATGTGGGACTCGATCCCGTAAAGCCGGGATCATGCCCTAAGCCGAAGGCAGATGCTTAACCGCTGTGCCACCCAGGCGCCCCAGAAATTCTCTATTTCTAATTAAAAGCAGAACTGTATGCTCTGACAGTCAAATGAGCAGAGGGCAAGACAGATAAGGACCCCACCCCAAGCAACAGCAACTCCCCAAGTGCAAAGGCCATTTAACAGCGCTTACGAAGTGGGCTGAAGGAATACTAAACTATTCCTACGAAACTCTTCTGGTCTCATTAAACAGAGTCATTTAAGTAACCAATGAACTCTGATTTATACTCCTCAAGCTGGCGGATGAACACCCCCAGGAGTTACATGCCCACGTGAGAAGATACACAATGACAGAGGACAAACACTGCAAATCTTTTAGCATCTAATTTACTGTTTGATGTTACACAATTCAAAGCATTTTATGTTAAAACAATCACAGCTATATTGCGCACTGAGTGCAAAATGCACATGAGTTTAAGGTATCCCCAGCTCTGGGGCAGGGCGGTGGGGGGATCCCTGATGTCAACTCAGCACCCTGAAGGCTTTAGGGGGTGCATATTCGTGCTCCTTCATCATTGGGGTACTGTGGAAGAAAAGTTCAAGCATATCTGCCACAGAGAGGCCACAATAATTGTTCAAATTGGATTTTACATTAGCCATTTTGTAAAGTCTCTGAAGGATACCCGTAAGATATCTGTTTTAAGCAGATAACTTTAAGGTAACCCTTCAAGATGAAATAGATAAGTTATCCGATTCATAGGTCTTTTAGAGATAAGCAAATTGAATACTGCACCTTGTCTGGCAAACATGATGATTCTGATGCTAAAGCAATAAATATTAAGCAGTTCTCTCAGATAAAAATGAGACAGCAGAAGTAGTAGATAGTGAGGGACCTGTCCAAAAAAACAAAAAACAAAATCTCTACTATCAGCAGCTGAAGAAGATTTTAATCTCTCGCTTCAGTCCAGCAAAGGGTCAGGTAACAGCTGACTGAGAAGAGGCATGTGCCCATCAAGATGTTAACGGGTGAAAAAAGAAGAATTTTTAAAAATAAAAAGAAGTGCAAAACAATATAATTTACCCTTGCTGAAAATTACCTGACCTACCACAAGAACATTCCTAGAGTCGGCTTGGAACACATACTAAGCCTGACATTCTTACAGAACTTGGAGCAAGGAAAGGGTGTTTACCAAGCATGCTAAGTTTAGGTCATTGCTGGTTCCATTTCCCATAGTCACATGCCCAGGAAAAATCAATAAATCTGTGACCAGTCTTATGCTGTTCTTAACAGATTTCAGATGGAATGTCTGAAAAGGGCAGTCTTCAAAACAAAAAACAAAACAAAAAAGCAGGGGAGTCTCTATCTGAGTCTGGTCTGACAGGCCCTACCCATGGAGTTCTCAAGGGCGAACCAGTTGGCAAGGATCAGTGCCCACTAATCAGAGCTGACTTGGAGCAGTCCTAGAGGCAGAAAATCTTTACAGAGTACTTTATTTAGCTTGAGCTTGTGAGTCATTTGTTCTGTAGGAGGGAGAGTTACTGGCAACAAATGAGGAAGAGCCTTGACATCGATAAATTTCACGCAGTTGACATCGGTTAATAGCTGGAGAAAAACACGCTTCTCCATGATCAAATGGGATCCGAATTTCCACAACTTTACTTACCAAATTCATACCACAAATTATTCTATTCTCAAATCTGGCCTCATGGCCAATTCCAGTGGCTAAACTCAGGTCTTCTAAGAAGTATTTTTTTCTAGAAAATTACAATTTTTATACTAAGACACATCTAACAATTTACTGTGTAATTTTTCCAAATTGTTTTTATCGTGATAATTCAAAAATCAGGTCATATTTGGTTGTTTGGTTTTTTGACCTAATTATTCTTATCAATTTCAGCTCTAAAATTGTTTCATATGAGCTCGAGCAGAAAATAAATCACACTGACAATAGTTTTATCAGGAATACACGTGCGATACAGTCGGTTAAAAGAAGCTCATATAAAGAAAGGCTGACGATCAATCTCTCTTCCACACCCTTGCCTTACTAAATCCAACTATGAGCACATCAAGTAACGTGAATAATGCTGCTTAATTTATAATCAACATTTGTGATCATGTGAGAAGACAAATGTGAAATAATAAAGAACCTACCGGTGACACCCGACTGAT